>NW_015662957.1:1998112-2013445 GCF_001515625.1 Sinocyclocheilus rhinocerous
AACCATTAATTTTATTTATTTATCAAGAAATTTGGTGCATAAAATAAGCTTCTAAGTGGAAAATTAGACTATATTAGTGAATAATTGTGTTGGATAGAACCATTTCTCCTGCTCATCGGAACACACGCAAATGCTGAAAGACAGAACCAATCAATCACAGACAAAAATTAACATACACAAATTAACCATGGTTTTATTACAGTTTACCACAGTATTTGTATTAAAACTGCAGTAACCACGAATTTACCAAGGTAATAATAATAATAATAAATTTTAGTACTTATGCAACACCATGTTTATTTTTTATGAGGTAGCCTCAAAGGTGCACCTTTGTAACTCATCTACCCTTAAAGCATGCATACTTGTATGGTACTAATATGCTCCCTTTTAAGGGTACAGTTGCACCCTTGAGGTTACTGCCCCAGCAAAGGGCTAAAATACAATTATAGTATATTTTATTTCTAACAGTGTAAACAAAAAAGGCCTATGAAATGTTAAAAAACATGGCTTTAAAATCTAATATTAAGTGAGTATAATTACTGATTATATTCTTTGAATAATTTAAAAGATCAGTTTAGTTTAGAGGTATCAGTATCGATATCAATATTGATACTGGGCTTGAAAATATCGGTATCGGATCGAAAATAAAATAAGAGGTATCTCCCATTCCTAGTTTTTAGAACGCCGTGTCATGCGCGAGATGTGACCACAACGGTCAAACACTCCATCTAACTTGTTTACATAAAAGCAATGGTAAAGTATCGTAGTGGAATGGAAAAACACGTTTTGTGTTAACAGTGTGACACTGTTTTATACAGCAGTTCAATAAACAAGAAGTTAATATTGAGTAACTTACATAAGTGTACACTTCAGACGCAAAATCCCCAATTACTCCTTCTGTTTTTCTGCTACAATTGGGGAAGAAAAAAATGAAGCCAAAGAATCAAACACTATTCACGCAACACATGCGCTGGTGCTTCATTCTTGAATTAATACATGCTTTGGACGAATCAATTAAATGATTCATTGACTCACTAAAAAAGAAAATAGCTCAGTTCAAAAAAGCATACTAACATATTAGTCCTTTCCTGAAATATTTTATATGTATGTTGTTCTGAATTTTAACAGTCTTTCTTTTTTTGCTCCAGATTCAGAATGAATAAAATAAGTGAATTAATTTGTTTGTCGCCACCTACTGGCCTAACGATGTAACCTGCGTTTCGTTTGCAATACTTTTTGTTTTTTTATCTATAACATGAGGTCATGGGCATGATTAATTGAGTATATTTTTTTTATCCTTCATGCTAAATTAACATGTTTAATTGACAGCCCTAATAATTTTATATTTGTATACATGTTCCATGATAATCTCTCTCTCGCTGTTTGACATTCATGAATTTGGTTCAGTTTGGACAGCTGTTTCTCTGTTCCATTGTATTATGGCATATCAAGTAGTGTAAACAGTGATTATTACACAAGGCTTTTGCAACAGTATTACCGTGAAAGACATTTTGTGTGTTGGTGTTGTAGTTGGCAGAGGCATATTGCGTGATCATTTTCTTGCATTCCTCATGCAGTGGGGTCAAACACCAATTAAATACATTTGTGCACTCTCTTTTTTCTCTCTGCTATTCTATCAATCCAACTGCGGGGTCAATCACATTTTGCATGTGCTCAATTGAGTTTTATATTTCTATATATATTTCAATAAATAAGCTTCAAATGAAAATATTTCATGAAAAAATGTTACGTTTGTGTCTTAGAGACCCTGCCTTCTGTGACTAACATTCGTTTTGATTTATATTACAGAATCGGGGTCTCTGGCACCCCAAACATACAGAAAATTTAGTCAGCATCAACAGTACCTGAAAGTTAAGTGTGTTTGTTTTCACAAACACCAACAAAACATTTAAAAGTGATATATCATGAAAATCGGACTTTTCCAGGTTTTAAGCGCTATAATCAGGTCCCCGGTGCATGTGCCAACCAAGGAAACGTAAAAAAGATTAACCCAGTAACTTTGTTTTGGTAAGCCTTTTTCTGCAAGCGTCTGAGAAAACGAGCACATCTGATTTCGCTCCCTTGGTGAAGTGGCAAAGGGATTTCATTATAATATTACCGCCCCTGTCGTTATTATGAGTGGGAAACTCGAAATTTTCTTTAAGCCCTGAGTTTCCGAGTTGGGGGCGTGTCAATGAGAAACATGGCGGAATCGATGGATGCAACGCCTGTAGTTGACGGTAAATTTTTGTTTAAATTGATAGTTTAGTTGTCCTATAAACAAAAATTTGTCATGTTCTTGTTACGCAGCTGAAATCCAAGTAAAAAAATGCAGACCCTGTTGTATTTTTTGTAATTTATTAAAAGAAGGTACATCGCCATCTTGTGCCGACTAAACTGACTTGAACGCACCTGACGCCCTAATTACGACTTGTCAACTCGTAAGTACGAACGTCCCAGGAGGGCTTGAACGCAGCATAAGCTTCCACCCATGGCACCGTCATTGTGATTTCGCAAGCGACAACGGTGTACCAGCTCTAATGCCATGGCGAAAGTCTGAGCAAAACATGCTAACTGTTCTGTCTTTGGCTGCACAGACGAGCACAGAACACTATTTAGAGTCCTAGCCTCAGAGGAGACAACAGAGCAGAGGATTTATTTACTGTATATTGCTGCTGCCACACAGATCTAAAATAAACATGCGATTTATTTCCCAGCTGTTTACCTTCACAGACATAACACATACATTTTTTTGTAACTCGTGTTTTTAAAGTAAACTTGTGTGTGAATGAGAACTTAGTTTAGTACTCACATGCTGTCTGGTGGACGCTTTCTGTCCGTGTGCTTCGGATGTCTGCACTCAGAAAACAATATATCAGAAATGTAAACTAATATGGTTTAAAACGCATGCTTTCAGCGCGATAAACATGATAATCAGAACCAAAACAGATGTTTTTAGCTGGTCCGAGCTGTAATGGCGCAGCTCTATTCTGGAAAAGGGGGCGGGGAGCAGCAGCTCATTTGCATTTAAAGACACAGTTTTTAGCAGGTCCGAGCTGTAATGGCGCAGCTCTATTCTGGAAAAGGGGGCGGGGAGCAGCAGCTCATTTGCATTTAAAAAGACAGGCACGAAAAACAGAGTGTTTCTGCTTCCACTCAAAATAGGCATTTTTTAAATTATATAATAAATGATCTGTGGGGTATTTTGAGCTGAAACTTCACAGACACATTCTGGGGACACCAGAGACTCATATTACATATTGTAAAAAGGGGCATAATATGTCTCCTTTAATAATATACACAGAACAATATACAGAACATGATCTTTGCTATCAGACTGCAGTCTGCATTCAGACATCATATACTGACCGTGAAGACCTGGTGAAGTGCGGACTACTGCTTCCCCCTGTTGGTTTACTGGGTGCTGGTTTCTGCATTGTCTTCTGCATGGTTGCTGGATGGTGTACTTATTTCTCTAATCTGCATATTGTTGTCCAGGTGAGGAGGTCTGTTAGCAAGGCCCACAGGGAGGAATTCGGGTCTTAATCAGGCTCTGCTCTGGTTTATTTTGTTTGGAGATTCATTCAACCGGAGAGGGGCCCAGGAAAACACAGCTGGAGGCTCATTGGCGTTTACACAAAGATCTATCATGTAACATTTAAACACATGAGCATGCAAACAGATGCACAGGCAAACAAAGTTAGGCACACTAGACTGTAAAAAAAAATACATTTTTAATAAATTATCAAATATAAATACAATCAATTTGCCAAATTATTATTTTTCTTCATATTAGGAAGAAAAAGGAGGAATCCAAAATTAGAGACCACAATGAAATTTTGGGATTCCTGATCTAATGTAAACATATTAAACACATTTCAAAATAAATTCTAAATGTATTACATTATGCCAAAAAATTATTTATTGATTGATTGGTTGATTACTTAATTACAATAAATAAATAAATACATTTTCAATATGGCATTCTCAGACTTTTAGACTTGCTGTATTTTCATTTATGACACTGGAACTTATATTTGGAATTTTATATAAATATATATTTTTTAAATCACTCAAGCACATTTTCGATCTTAGAAAATGTCACATGTTAGGAAATATTCTTGTCAAAAATATATACATTTTATTCTCTAGTCATATTAGAGCCAGCATTTTCCACAAATCTGTCGGGATGGACAAGTACCAGCATCCGACACAGTTCAGGTTTGATATCTGGCCAGTTCTTCCAGACAGATTTGGTACAAGTTAGTCACATGATGCTTGTGCAGGTTTCAAATGATGACACAGAATCTCAGTTGGGTTGAGATCAGAGGTTTGTCTGTTTAACTGAAGTGTTCACTGATTTTCAAAAACTAAATTTGAAGCAGGACAAGTCCTTTCATTATGCATGCACTTTAAAAACTTTCAGCCCTCCTCCTGTAAATGATACAGTGACACAGAGGCTGATCAGCACGGGAGCTCACAGAGCAGAAGAGCCCCAGCCCGAGCTGCCGTGGGCCTCAAAGGAAGCTCAGATCCATCCTTGAGGCGGCCTAGATTGGTTACACTGGGACAGAGTGGAGTCTGCATGGGGGTCTAATCTTCAAGGTCATTCGTGGGTTTCAGATGACCTTCTGACTAATCCTTTATGGCACTAGTACTAAAAGAGGCCCTCGGCAGCAGAATCCCATCTTTTATTCTCACTCATTCCCTTGTTAATTGCCAGCGAGTTGATTTGATCTCTCCATTCTATAAGTTGTAAATTGACCTCTTATTTCCTGATTTTCAAGCCCAGCTTACTTAATTAAGCCTATATAAAAAGAAGAAAGAACCTTGTGAGACATCGGCAGGTCACAGGCGGCGTCACGAGGGAGAATTGCGATCTGTGCCGGATTAAAGAGCGGCGGCATTCCCAAGGCTGAACAATGTCATTTTCCTACCTTCTCTCACCTCTGCTCCTTTGGCCTCGACTCACGTTCTCCAGACGCGAAAGGGCAATCCGTCTCCCAACCATGTTAATGCAGAAGAGAATTATTCACCTCCTTTTCTCACCCCTGCCAATTTGGGTCTCCGTCTGATGGTGGATTGAAATAAGTCAGGAAAAAGTATTAAATATGTAGTGGAGTCTGCAGTGAGGGAAGAGAGAAAGATGACAGGGTAACTACCTGAGAGGAAGCTGTCACCGACCATAATTGACCTTTCGAGGAGGAAAAAAGAGCCCCCATTTACTTCTCTGACACAATCCTCCATGTGTCGATTGTCCAACTTTATTATTCTCTTTTTGAGGCTCTTCTCTCAGAACACAGAGTTTGGTCTCGGCTCCCTCATTAAAATAGGCCGCTGCAGACAGACAGAGGTTACAATTGATCATCGCACCATAAAGAATACATAACCTTCAATTTTGCTCCGAATCCACACGTTTGGCTCTTTGTGTCACGGCGGAGAAAATGAGCTGTCAATTTCTCAAGACAAGATCATAAAAAAGCCCCTGATGAATGGTGTGGTAATGGATAAGTGTAGGATCAATAAGCAATATCAGAAGTTTTAAAACAAGACCGTATGCATAAACCTTTACGAACTTCACAATGTCACTTTGTGTTCATAAAAGTTTTTTTACTGTCTTGTGAACAAAATGTAATAAATTTATCCCAATCTGTCAGGTTTTACAGCCTCCAGCCCCCTCCTCCTTACTAATCTTGACACATGCCTATTAAAAAGACAGTGCTGCCTCCAGTGCACATGCATCATGGGGCTAAATTACCTCAATCAGCAGATTTTTGCCCTCTGCTCTCTGGGCTTAAACGCTGATGATACACTCCTCTGCTGACGGTAGACAGGGTTCAAGAGAAGCCCTTGAAGGACCAGTTCAAGCAAAGATGTAAGTGAAAAGAAAGAAGACAAAAGGCCATCCAGTGGATGAAAGAGTCAAATGAAGAAACTTTCCAGGTTTTAAAGCAGCAAAACAACCCGGGGTAGTAGTTTGGTAAGATTTTATTAATGGATGGATGAATGAATGAATGGATCTGATCTTATCAGCAATCTAATTTCATCAGCATGTTAATTTAAAGGGGTCATGACATGAGAAATCAAATTTGCCTTGATCTTTCGGCATATAACAGGTCTTTGTACCATTAAAACATCCTGCAAGTTTCATAGCTTAAAATATCCTCCTCATTATAAACAAAGCATTTATTTAATCAAACTCCAAAAACGTCTCGTTTTGGATCAGAGGTGCAAGGTGACATCACCTGGGCACAAACATTTGCATAAACACTGCCTCCAGAGCAAGACATTGACGAATAGTCATCTTCTCTCCATAGGCCCCGCCTACTGGCGTTAACTCGCTTAAGGCCGACACTTGATTACACAGAATGTCACGTCACATCAAAAGCAAATATAAAAATTACAATGACTGCTGATATATTTTCTACACTGGATACAGTATGCAGATGCAAGGAACATATTACAATAATTTAAAAAAAATCCATGTCATGACCCCTTTAACACTAAACCAATAAAATCGATTACTATAACACAGAATATAGCTCTACTTGCAGTCTGCGGAGTAATACGAAAGACATGAAACTAGCGCCAGTTCAATATATCGAATGAGCATTTGTTATGGACAACACCGAACGTTAGGAAATATCGGATCGCTGCCACAACTGCTAGTTTTGCACATATTTAGGTAGATGACACTCCACTCAGAGCAGAATGTATGCGTTACTTAATACTTGGTAAATCTGTTTTCCTCCCACAATACTGATTAAATAAAAAAGGCTGGGAACACTGATCTAGAAAAGAGACTAGATCACTAGTTTGATTATTTTCCTTTTTGCGTGTTTACATACGTGTTATTCTCATCAAGCCCACTTCTGCATGCCATCCGAAAGGCGAAAGCTCTTCCAGAGCACCAAAAGAGGCTTTTCTGCCAAGCACCAGAGCAGGCAGGAAATTTACAGCCCGCCCAGGCCACCTCCAGGGCAGACATGCTTCAGCGGTGCTAAAACCTTGTGGCGTAACACAAGCCCTCCTGCACCTTAATTTATGTTTTCAAGTTTGATTTTTCTCTTCCTCACACCTACAAGCTTTTTCACCAAGAAGCCACCAGGAAGTATGTGCTGGTCAGGCATTTTCACGTGTTTTGACGAGCAGTGGGAGGAAAATGAGTCGTGGGATGAATGAAAAAATATAAAGTGTATGTGTGTTGCGGGGGGTCGGAGGGGGGATTCCAACAAGCGAGCCATAACATCTCCACACTTCAAATCTACAGGGATTTATTAGATATGGAAGTCCATTAGCATCATAAAGAACAGGCAGAAAATGGCATTTCGCCAGGCTGGGGCCTGAGGAGGCTTAAAGACACATGGACGTCTGAATCTGAATAAGCCGATTTGTCTTGATTTAAGCCCGAGAAGGGCTGTTTAACTCAGATATGCATCTTCAGCACTCAGAGTCTGAAGGAAGGTGAATATGCATGGGGCAGGACTTGAGAGAAGGGAGACCACCAACAGTCCAGACTCACACAGCACTTTCTTCATGCCAGTGTCCAATTTGATGCAGATGGCGGCTAGAGGAATATGTGTGAGTTTGAACATTCGTCCATGTGCACAGCAGGAGCAAATACCACAGTTTTAAGGATACAGTCTCCAAAAACTTTTAATTTGACAGGAAAAATAGACCATATTTTCACACTGTTAGATATCTAGACCTTTTAGTGAGGAGAAAACGTCATGCAATCTCCACATACAGTACAATGGGCCTTTTTTCAAGTCCATTCTCACTTTAAAGTGCTACTCTTTGACTTGTCCCCCCCCCTTTTTTAGGGGGGCATTGTAGACCACACTCCACAGGAATCTGGACAAATCGCAAGATTGCTGGGGTATGCCATTAGCTTTTATTCTCATCATCAGATTTGTATTGCTTAAGCCTGTAAAACTTACAGAATCGTTTTTGATACTTGACCTGTACATTTAAATAAGACAATAATAAGACATATCATTGGGAATCTAGAGTGACAACTGATTTTTAAAAAAGTAGTACTGTTATAAAAATATCATTGATTTACATTACAGGCTATCAGACTATAATTGTACTTTTTGGCCATATACAGTAAATATCAGCATCTGCCAAATTATCACCAAATTGCATATTTTTGTTTAGTTGGCTGTTAGTTAGCTGTTTTTTCAATATATGTCCATATTCTCACTATAACACTATATGAGCCATAAAAGCCTGATGTATCAACTATGATACAAAACATAAAACACATATGCAAAAAAAATTTTGGTTCAGTAAACTATTAAATTTGTTAAAATTTGATTTTGATTTGTCAGGCTTTACAGCTAATGGTCTTCAACCTTTTACAAACCTTCTCCACCTTTAATATAGTTAAAACAGCTTTTTATTATTAATGCTTTTTTTTAAACAATAGTAATATTAAATACATTTAATATATAATTTAATATGTAATATATAATAAAGAGCACAAATGAATTATAGGCTAATAATAAGCTATACATGCATTAGACAAGTCATTCAAGAGACAAGAGTGTGAATAGGCCTACAGTGTGTATTTGTATTCACTTAGCATGTTAACCTCGGTCTAGATCAAGGCCTGCACCACTGTATAGTGATAATTGGATGTGATTATGTTTTCTTATATAAGCTCTGAGTCATGTTTATCTTTGATACATGCTGAATTCTTGTTTGTTTTCTTTAGATGATATATCAAGAGGTCAGTTTAATTGATGCTGTGCATTAAGAGAAAATTAATTCTCCAGTTCTTCTCCGTCTCTGTTTACAGTTCACTCATTTTAATGAAGCAACACAGTTCTCGGCCAGAGCGTTTCATATGCGTGAGGTGGCAAGATGACTGCAAGCTAATTATTCCTCACCTCGTCCTATTTTAAGCCTCTCTTTATCTGGGATAAACTGCCCTAATAAAATGGTATTTAAAAATGGGTTAATTGCATCGCAGTGCTGTTTCTGTAATTGTTTCAGGAAATAAATGAGGTTGCACTCAGGGAGTTTCACGGTTCTCTGGTGCCCCCTAGAGGATACAGCCTGATTTATTTTGTGACTGCTTTAGTCATACTTCCCACTGAAGATAGTCTCTTGAATCATGAGTGTATGGGAAAATTAAGTGGTTATGGCAGATTAGTCAAGATTGATGCTTGAATTAAATAATGAGTCAATGTTCACATATAATCTTTTTATACCCCTAAAAAAATTAGTAATTTGTGCCAAACCAAATGTGGTGCTGAAGGCATCAAGCTGCTGTTGATATAATAAGAAATCAGATTTAAAATAAGGAAGTGGGTGGGTATTGTTGTAAGGCACACAACAAAGAGGTCAGCTCATGAAAACAATTTCCTCTAATATTTAATTAGTATAAAACCTCAAAGTTGTTTCCCAGGGTATATTTTTATTTCTTCCTCCATTTGTTGTGCATTGTTCCGCTCAAAATCTATTTAAATTGTGTTCAGTATCATTTTTAAATAAAAGTATAGGCCTATGAAAAACAGAAATAAAAATCATTTTAGAAAAAAAAAACTAAAATGACAAAAGCACACAAAATTACTAAAACGTATAATTAAAATATATATAAAAAAAAAAAATAAAAAAAAATTATAAATAATAATAAATCCTATAATAATATATATAAAAAATACTAAAGTAACAATGTTATCTACTCATTTGATTAAACTGCCAGAAGTTACAACATAAAACTATTTGGAAATAACCTGTATAAAGAAATTCATAATACTTAAAATAAAATGACTATTTACTAAATGAATTAAAACATGCAATGTGATAAGATCATGTGACAATGTATCAAAATGCAATGTAATGAGATTATGTGACAATGCATTATTTGAAATGTTTTATCATAATGCATTATACATTTAACTTACTATTTTTATTGGTATGCAGTATACAGTCTATACTGGTCCAAATTCAGTCAGCATTAACAAAATAGTATTCCATTCCTAACGTGGTTAGTCATGTACCTGTTTTAATTCAATATGCTGGTGTAGAGCTCCCTCTCATGGCACCGTAGAGAATCGCTCACATCCTGACCATAAAACCCCATTATAAATGCACAAAACACACAAGCCATATACCATCAACTAAAATACATTTAATGTGCGGTGTCATTTTCCCCCCCAGAGATTTATGAAAGAGCAAATCCCATAAACATGACACATCCACAGTACTGTGCACAAAACACACAAGCCATATACCATCAACTAAAATACATTTAATGTGCGGTGTCATTTTTCCCCCCAGAGATTTATGAAAGAGCAAATCCCATAAACATGACACATCCACAGTACTAAAACATTCTCAAGGCCTTCAGAGGGTTTTGGTAAAAACTTGAGACACATTATCCTTGTATTGTCTTTCAGCATGCTGTAAAATGAAATGCCTAAGTTTTTTTTTTCCTTTTCTTTTTAATCATCAAGATATTTTACCAAAGCATACTCTTTACTTCAAGAGATTTATCTTCATTTTAAATGGCAAACCTTCTCATTCCTGGTGCATTGCTAAAAACAAGAAAAGTCACACAAGCAAAATTAGAAGCCCCTTCATGCTATGTATGCTATGCAAAATGCCCTTGCTTATTTTGCTACACTATGCCTATTCTAGCTAACCAAGTCAAAGATTTGCATAGAGTAACCAAGTCTCATCAAGAGTTGTCGGCAGGTTTTAACTTGGCATGATCCAGGCAGTTTGCGATAATAATAATGCATAAAATACACCTGCAAGTGTCTCTCCTGTATTTTCAAAGCTAATTCATGAGGTTTAAACGGTGCCATTTCAACACCTATGAATTGTACCTTTAAAACAACAAAGCAGTAAAACCGGTAGAGGTGGTTAGGCAACAAGACACTGGAGGTGCATCATACTGTTTCTGAGGACAGCGCATGGGTTCTATTAAAGCTCATGTTCAACACAGGCAGTTTACAAGCCACCTTGATTTAACTGTACAATAAAATTAACATTCTCAACATTTTAATTAAAACTGAATGAACAATGAATCATCACTCAACAGTATCACTTATCCTCAAATGTCTTTTTCTTAAAAAAAAATGAATAAAGTCAATACAAAAACAACATTACATATGTTCTTTTAATCTCATAAAGCCTAATGTGTTTTAACGATTTTGTACAAAAAAAAATTGAAAATAAAAATATGGCTCTGCACTTATAATAGAATGGCAGAAATATCTTTATATTTCAATGGCTCGGCAGTGATATAGTAAAAATAGTTTTTAGGGGAAAAAAAATAAAATAAAAAAAGAACAGATAAAGTACATTTAAGTGGCTTAGTGGCATAAAACATTTGAAATTAAACTCACTTCATAAAATCTTTATAATATCAATAAAATAACATTTGTTTTTTTTCCAGTGCTTTGGGAAGAGAAAAAGAAAGCCTATAATAATACACATATATTTTCTACATATTCAACCTCCTTCACTGTACAGCTCAAAAGCTGGATCAAATTTCAAGTTGATCCAGGTTTCCTGAAAGGCACCTTGGGCTGTATGAACTTCACTTTGGCAAATGGGGCTCACAGCTGTCAGCTTTATTTTACAGAGTGCCAGCATGGGCATTTGAGCCTGTGCTTCTTGAAGAATCTGGCCTTGACTTTAAGGCATCTTAGTAGCAGTGTGTATGGCAACAGGACTAATTTATGGTTAATTCATACTGCATTCTGCTGCACCGTCCACTGAACATACTGTCACACTAGCACCTGGTCTGGCCTGTTATACCAACAGAAGCCTGGAGTCATTGTTTTGTCTTTAACAATGACAACAGTAGCTACATAATAAAGCATGGGTAAAGCTAATGCTAGGGTGATATGGTAGATTCCTTTTGATACGTTTGTTTCCAAGTCTCTCCATTTTGGTGAAAAGTCACACCTGAGTATGGCCTAAACCGATCAGTGAAAAAACATGTTTTTTCCTTGTAATATTTTTCATGGACATTACAGGGCACTTTCAGAGTGACTTTTTCAGGACCTCAGTATGATTAGTGGATAAGAACTTTTAAAAATCATTCAAATTCAGACTGATTTTCTAATTAATCATTCAGACTGTTTTGTGAATCTTTTTGACTGATTCATAAAAATAAAAAAAAAGAATGAAAAGTGATTCACTCACAACTGACTAAAAGTCACATGACTTTTAATTAAGATTGTATTAATTTATTAATCTAAATTAAGAAAACAATTTCTTGATATTTCCAGGTTTTCCATGGCTGTGGGAACCATTTCCTTTCTGCTTTTTGATAAACTGTCTAAGGATAAGCTATCTTTGCATATTGCTCTGATACAGCAAGAGTTGTGATGTGGCGGTAGCCTATATTTCAAGTGAAAGAACAAATCCTCCAAAAATGACTTCTGTCTGGATTTAGAGGGCATTAAGTGAGTGTGACAGTCTCACATGTGGGAAATGGCTGACATGTTAAAGCAGAAAAAATATAATTCTACAGAAAGAATGTGAGAGCAAAAGAGTGGTTTGGATGTAAAAGTTCACAGCCTGTAAAGGGATAGTTCACCCAAAATCATACACTCACCCTCATGTTGTTATAAACAAAAGAAGATATTTTGAAGGATGCTGGAAACCAAACAGTTGCTGGTAGCCAGTGACTTCCACAGTGTTTTTTTTTCATACTATGGTAGTCAGTGGCTACCAGCAACTGTTTGGTTACCAACATTCTTCACTTCTTTTGTGTTCAACAGAAGAAATAAATTCATATAGGTTTGTAAGAACATGAGGCTGAGAAAATTGACAAAATGTTCATTTTTGGGTGAACTATGGCTTTATGGCAATCTGTATGTGTCTAAGGACATTTTTTTTTATACAAAACATTCAATATATGCCAATTCTCGGTGATAGAATTCACGCATCTCAGTTCTGTTTGTTCGGTTAGTCTATATTGCATTTATCAACATATACATATTTTCATTTCTGTGACAGTTGTGGAACAAAACTGTTGCATGATTTCACTAAAACCATGTTTCTTGTTTCGCATGTCAGATTTAAAAGATAAAAAAGTAGCTAAACTCTCATTTCAGTGTGGCAGGGTGCATCAATATCGTACCTTTCCCCGTTAACAGTGTGCCAGACTAAATGCAACATCTGTGTGTGTGTGTGTGTGTGTGTGTGTGTGTGCGTGTGTACATGTCGCATCATATGCACGTCGTGCAGCGACACCCAAGGCTGTCCAGGTCACAGTATGTCTGAGTCCTCAATGTTGAAGCTGCTACGGCGGCTGCTGTCCACAGAAGCTTCGGGGGACATGGTGGACAGCAGCGGGTCGACCCCCAGCGGCGACAGGGCCTCTTCCATCAGCAAGAAGCCCAGATCGCTCTTCTTTCCCATGGGTGTGATACCTCCGCCCAACGAGCCGAGATCCCCAATGCCCCCCATGCCATCTTGATATCCTGGGATGCCGCCATCGCACAAGTCCAGCGACTGGGCATAGTCAAAGTGCTGGGAGCTGCCCACGGACGGGTACTGCAATGGGGGCTGGGGGTGAAGGTGCTGGTGCTGGTGGAGCTGAGTGTGGGACTGGGGCTGCGGCTGACCCTGGTGCTGCTGATGCTGGGGGTAGTGAGGAGGGAGATGGGGCTGGTGTGAGAGGTGGTTCTCCTCAGGGCTGTTCTCCTGCTTGATGAAGTGGTTTAGAAGCTCAGTGTTGTTCAGACCGGATGGAGAGCTGCTGGGAAGGCCGTGCATCTGGGCCTGCCTCTCAAGCTCCTGAAGAATGAACACAATAAAATAACAATTAAAATGACATGATGAGTTTACTATACCTCAAAATATCAGTTCTCATTTTTATGTATTTTAGTATAATTGAGATACTACTATAATTTTCTTAATAGTTTGAATCAGTTTTTATTCAGTATTTTCCATTTCAATTTTCTATTATTTTTATTTCAGTTTTTGTTTTCGTTATTTTAGTATATCAGGTTAAACTAAATAAATATGAGAAATGCTGCCTTGGCATCTAGCTGAAATAAAATAAGTATTTTAATTGATTTCTGTTAAAGGGGTCATATGATGCGATTTCATTTTTTCCTTTCTCTTTGGAGTGTTACAAGCTCGTGGTGCATAAAGAAGATCTGTAAATTTGCAAAGACTAAAGTCTCAAATCCAAAGAGATATTCTTTATAAAAGTTAAGAGTCAGCCACACCTACCTAAAACGGCTCGTTCTAACACGCCCCCACATATCTACCTCACTATGTGGCAAGATTTGCATAACGCCGCCCAAATGTTCACGCAAAGAAAGAAGGCATAACTTTTATTCTCGCTGTAGTATTGTTGATGCTGCAGCCATGTCAGAGCACACCTCGCTTTTTCAGACCGATGAGCTTTGTAAAAATCGACGCGTTTCAGAAGGCGGGGCATAGAGGAGAAACAATAATGTACAGTATGTGGAAAATAATGTGTTTTTTTTACTTTAAACCGCATAAACACGTTTCATTACACCAAATACCCAAAATAATGTTCTTTTTAGCAGCATCATATGACCCCTTTAATATTTAAAAGTAACAAAAATGTGTATGGTTGTAGTAAACTATTCTATATTTTGTTTTTGCTTTTCCATGGCCATTTTCCCTATTTTTACATTTAGATTACTTGTGCTGTTATTTAACGCTAATTTAAATGTAATCTTTCAAATCACTAATAACTTAATGACACTGTAACATACTTTTTAGCAAATCTATTTTTCATACTCCATATTATAATGTTATGATGCCTAAATTCACTTGTAGCGTTTGAAATGACTGATTTAATTTTTAGTGTTTTAATTTTATTGGTCATAACATAAAAGCAATGAACGGCCTAACACTTTCGACACGAATTTTAATATTACGCATCCCTAATAATGCTCAAGAAACTTTTCTTATTATTATCAATGTTGAAAGCAGTTGTGCTGCTTAATATTTTTTTTTTCAGTATTTCCTGATGAATACTATTCCAGGAAGTTCAAAAGAAATACAGAGTTCTGGCATGAAACTCTAGATGACGCAGTCTGATAGGTTTAACTCAATCTGACCTATTGACATCATCACATGGCACAGCTGATTGGTTCTCTCCTGTATCGGTAGCCAATGAGCTCGCTGCTCAACATTAAAATATATGACTAGTGCTTGCAGTAGCAGTTTGCAGCATGCTTCAGAAACCCTTCACCTTCCCCAGCTCCACCTGTATAGATCTGCTATGAGGTGATTTATGTATGCTATATGGGGGTTATTTCATGTATGTTATATTTGCAGCAGCAATATTTCTTACATGCTCACAGCAGCATGTTGTGG
>NW_015662957.1:2014475-2039637 GCF_001515625.1 Sinocyclocheilus rhinocerous
AAAACAACAGTATAAGTAAAAATAAACAATAATTCTGTCCCCACTGGATGCAACAAATGCCTCGTTTGTAATGGGTTTTAATGTTTTTGTGCTCCGGCTGGGACACGCCATCACAGTATGTGAGGGGCGTAACATTTCCGTCTCACGCTTGAGGCTAAAATGCTGGCAGTTCTGACTCACGTAAGTACGTTTTCATTTAAAGGATTTGCCACTGATGATTCAAACGCGAGTTTTGGGCAGTGTGGATTAACGTTAGCACTTGTTGTTTGTCATTTCTCTGATCACAAATGTAGACATGGTTTTATGTTTACGCGGCGCGATGCAATGCAATGCGTAAAGACAGTATAAGTCATTATAATCCGTAATTATGTCCCCACTGGATGCAACAAATGCCTCGTTTGTAATGGGTTTTCATGTTTTTGTGTCGTTGCTCCGGCCGGGACACGGCATCAACACAGTATGGTGAGGGGCGTAACATTTCCGTCTCACGCTTGAGGTATTCGGCCAATCACAACGCACTGGATAGCTGGCCAATCAGAGCACACCTCGCTTTTTCAGACCGATGAGCTTTGTAAAAATCGACGCGTTTCAGAAGGCGGGGCATAGAGGAGAAACAATAATGTACAGTATGTGGAAAATAATGTGTTTTTTTTACTTTAAACCGCATAAACACGTTTCATTACACCAAATACCCAAAATAATGTTCTTTTTAGCAGCATCATATGACCCCTTTAATATTTAAAAGTAACAAAAATGTGTATGGTTGTAGTAAACTATTCTATATTTTGTTTTTGCTTTTCCATGGCCATTTTCCCTATTTTTACATTTAGATTACTTGTGCTGTTATTTAACGCTAATTTAAATGTAATCTTTCAAATCACTAATAACTTAATGACACTGTAACATACTTTTTAGCAAATCTATTTTTCATACTCCATATTATAATGTTATGATGCCTAAATTCACTTGTAGCGTTTGAAATGACTGATTTAATTTTTAGTGTTTTAATTTTATTGGTCATAACATAAAAGCAATGAACGGCCTAACACTTTCGACACGAATTTTAATATTACGCATCCCTAATAATGCTCAAGAAACTTTTCTTATTATTATCAATGTTGAAAGCAGTTGTGCTGCTTAATATTTTTTTTTTCAGTATTTCCTGATGAATACTATTCCAGGAAGTTCAAAAGAAATACAGAGTTCTGGCATGAAACTCTAGATGACGCAGTCTGATAGGTTTAACTCAATCTGACCTATTGACATCATCACATGGCACAGCTGATTGGTTCTCTCCTGTATCGGTAGCCAATGAGCTCGCTGCTCAACATTAAAATATATGACTAGTGCTTGCAGTAGCAGTTTGCAGCATGCTTCAGAAACCCTTCACCTTAACAAAATAGAAAGAGCTAAGAAGAAAAAGGAGAAAAGCCTTACACAAAAGACATGTTAAATGATCATCTTGTTGCTAGGTCAACTGATTTCCAGGCTGTAACAGACTATTATTCTTAGCGGATGCTTTAAGCCTTAGGTTTTATTTTGTGATAATGGCTGTCACGTAAATGCTGAATGAATGTTCACCTGAATACGGAGCCACATCTGTTTGTTGGCCATCTCCATCCTCCTGAAGTTGTTCTCCACATCTCTGGTTCTCTGGATGTCCTTCTGCATGCGTTTAATATACTCCACAGAGGCCCTTAGAATAGTGCCTTTATTCCAGCGCACATCCCTGAACACAAGATGTTCCAGATGGTGAAGTGTTTATCAATGAATGTCTCTAAACAGAACTGTCCTGCAAAATTCACATCTGGCCAGAATTAAATGAAATCATTTATTTGCTCAAATGAACAAAAACTTACAGGTCATTGGCTTTGGGGATCATGGTGCCCAGCTCCTTAATTCGATCATTGATGTTAAACCTTCTCCTCTTTTCAACTAAAGAATAAAAAAAGAGGTTGTTAGTATGGTTATACTAACGATTAGTAGTATTAGGAGACTTTCAATTCTGCAGCATGATTGCTTCCTATTTGTCTGACCTTGACCATTATGTTTTTTTTAATTTGTTTTCTGACTCAATCTTTCAATAATGATGGGAAATGAGGTAGCCCGTACTGTCTCTGCGTGTAAATTGTTTATGATGCTCAAGATATGGCACTATATACCATCTTAACCCAAAGTATTTGGGAACAGGCCAAGCTTAGCAAAGCTTTGCAGAATTACTGTCTTATTGTACAACTCCAATACTTGTGAAATGTCACAGGCAATTACATTTTAATGTCACGGCAGCAGGATCTGTCCGAGTTAACGATAGACCAAAGTGTAGTGCACTGTCAGCTAAATTTGCCCGGAGGTGGTGGTGACAGGGGGTGTCAATGGCAAGGCACTAGCAGAGCAAGTGTACTTTAAACTGTGAACGGTTATAAACTGAAAGAAATGAGGGGGGAAAGCGCATACTCACTCAGGTTATGGTTGTCTTTCTTCTGCCTCTCTTTAGCCACTGCACGAGCTTCAGCATCTTGCCAAAAACAAAAGGCAGTACTGTCAATCAACTAATATGATCAACATGTTTTGCAATACATGCAAATGCTAAATTTCTGATCTTTTGTAATAGTGACAATCAGGGACATTTCCTTGGAACGGTGAAACTTTGCTTAAATTTTATCCAGCAGAGTTATGTAATAATGTTTCTCTCATGTCTTACAATTGTAAAGCAATGTTGTTTACAGTAGGCTCTGCTCAATTTTCTGTTGTTTTTATTAGGTTAGTATGTCAACACATTATAATAAAACTGTGCATACGGTTTCTCTAGATATAAACCATAAAAACAACACTGAAATTTTTAAGTATGATCTAACTTTCTCAGCAATTTTCCTTGTGACACTGATGTCAGGTTTGCTTCCCATAATTCATGTCAGTCATATCACTTAAAATACAAACACTGTTAACGGGTATACAGTAGCAAGTAAACATTTAGATACTCTAAATGTGTTTTTCATGTTATATACCATTAATAAAGATAAGATGCATTTAAATAGTGTTTGTATGTGCAGCAGTACTCCGGTTTGTATGACTCTACCTGACAGCTCTCTCTTGATGGCCAGGTTGGCAGGGCAGGAGTTGCTGGTCATCGCGATAGCTGATCCGGACATACCTGGCCCCATGTACACATCCAAATGGCTGCTGGACAGTGGAAGCTATAGTGCACAAAAGAGATATACGTGAGTCTTGGTGAGTTGGAAGACAACAACAGCATTTAATGTTACAAAGACAAAATTTTCTTGGCATTACATAACAACATCATGAGCACAGTGAATTTTCCACTATTCAGACCAACAAATTACTCCGTATTAGAAGACTACTGCTGCATGTCCTTACTGCAATCCAAACTGCTTTCATTGCTGGACAAGATACAACTAGTTTGTCTTGCAAATGGCATTTTTATGAAGCTATATTCAGTGTAACCCTGGTAAATCATCACAATCACTAGATTCTCAATAAACACTCCGCTTATCTCTAAAGCAAAGCCATAAACGCTAGAGATACCGGAGATAAAACACAAAAAATATCACACTCGGCTATTGCTTCTGGGTGAGAGAAATGATTGACTATGTTCTTTCTTATCTAAGTCTTTATGGTTTTATACCAGTTGTATCTTTTATTCCATCTTAGTGTCTTAGTATAATTGTAAGCAAGCTGGCTCTGAGCTCCTAATGAGCCGTGGCAGCTCAGATACCTTATCACAGAGGCTACTGTGAAGCACGAATCCAAACAAACACAAATCAACAGTAAAAAGTCTGAGAGGGAAGCCTGTTATGCAAAGTGAAGCCGTTATTTCTGGTCAAATGCATGTCTGTCATCACCGTACACCTTGTGTTTTTCAATACTTCAGTGAAGCAGGCCGTACTGACACATTGAGAAAACAGAAAACTCTTTAAGCATTTCAAATGTGATAAACAAAGAGGAAAGTGTATAAGAGAGGGTGTGAACGTGTGAACGCCGCTTCCCGACAAACAATGGTGATGATTCAAAATACGTGTATGCACAATGCAAAGTGTCTGACGCCCTATTGGTTTTGGGAATTCCATCTCTAGAGGCTTTAATCACTGATCAAAGAAACAGTGATCAAAGGAGTGACATGGTCAAAAGGGTCAGAGGCGGGCGGCCTTTGCAGCCTCATTAGGAGTCTGAACCCCCATGTCTCTTCTGACCTTTAAAATCCCTAATGTCCCTCTGAAAAAATATAGTTTGCACATTAAATTTTGAGCAAAGTGGCCGATGTTTCTTATATACATAGAATCTGAGATTATTCGTTACCATTTGCATTTTTTAATGGCCGTATTACAAATCCACGAGGATTGGGGATTTAATTGTTCTGTGGATAAGCTTAATAAGGCCATTTATCAATGAAAACCTTTGCATACAGAAAAGTTGGTAGGGAAAAATGGCAACATACAGGACTAATTCAGGTAAATATGTTTCTGGCAAAACAACAGCAACATTTACTTATGCATGATGATTCCTATATGCAGGAGACCAAATCAGAGAGTCTGGAACCAAAGATCAATCATTATAATGGAAAACGATCCCCAAGAACGCTGATCAATTGGATGCACCCACTCCATACTGTAAAATCAATACTATTAAAAAAGGCAATCTAGTTGAAATATATAACAACAACAACAAGGACCTATGCTATCTAATAAATGAAAATTATATAATCAATTACTTGTCTTCCTTTTGTGGAACACATAATTTGAAGACAACAGACATACTTTTTTTCTATACAATGAAAATCAGTGGGTTCCAAAACAACTTTGAACCCCGCTGACTTCCATTGTGTGGACAGGCTTGGAATGCCATTTGGGTGAGTAAATGATGACAGAATTTTCATTTATGAGTGAACTATGCCTTTAAGAGTTGAAACAGTTGTACTCAGTTGCTCTCCTGCAGGTCCACATAAACAACAGCCATAAACAACGAGCCAACGAGCAATGCATGCTACAAGCCTACGGCTAAATGTGTGTGGCAAGGTTACCGGTGTCCTTAAAGTGCCCAAGGCATGTGCTCTTTCTTTCTAGTCGCTCTAGTTTCCAGGAATACAACGCACAGAATGCAAGACTAAACAACCCCCTCCCACCTCACTTCCTACCCAATATCAGCCTGAAAGAAGGAGAGTGATGGGCCTTACCAGCTGAATCTTCTCTCCATTGATAACCTCTACGATGGCATAAGTTTTATTTGTGTCTTTCATATTGGCCTCTGAATCTCTCATAGCTGCACACCCTTGCCGTTCACCCTCGACCTCCCCGGAGAGATTAACCTGAGCTGCACCAGGACCTTCTCTCTTCTACTTTCCCTTAACAACTAAACACTGAACTTTCCCCTTTCTGGACTTTCAGCCTCCCCTCTCCAGCCCTCTCTCTCTCCCAAACCTCCCCCCTGCTTTCCCACCTTCACGAAATGCCTTGTAAACAAGTTGAACTCTAACTGAGAGCAGCTTAATTGTTAATGTCGGGCAGTTACTTTAAATACAAAGCACAGTGCTCCCACTTTCCTGATTCCCAAGTCTTTCCTTGAGTGAATCAGGCCACAATTTTAAGTCAATTAAACACTTAAAATACTTAAAACCATGCTGAAGGAAGCTGGCAAGGTCCTAATATCGGTTATCCAATATATCGAGCGCAGAAAATTCAGCTGGCAAAGTTCTCGATGAGTCTAACAGAAAATAAGTCATTTTGAGGTCGCATGAGAGAAAAACAGTTGCATCATTTTTCTGAGACGGTGCTTTGCTATAATTAGACGTGACTTTTGGTAATCAGACAAAGATGCTTTTCATCCCTATAACCCTGATAAAAAGCAGCACAACAAATGGATCCAGTATAATTCCTCCATTGTTAATATACAAGGTTGTGGGGGTTTCAAAAATAGACGGTCATATAACAGTGCGGCAATAAGACGCAGCCTGTACATCATAAACAGGAATTATTCACTCAATTTTCTACTTACCTCATGGGATTCAGCGATCTGTATTAGTCACAGGCGGTAATGTCAATGGCTAAAAGGCCTGAACTGAGTGAAGCAGTTACTTACTGTGTTTGGCATCTGGACCACGGGGTCAATATAAGCCTGGATGTCATCATAACTGGACTGCAGGCTGATGATGTCATCAATAACCTCATCCATCTTGTCAAAAACAAACCCATAAGGAGAATTTTAGACACCTTGTACATTTGCATTCTACATAGTATGTACACGTTTCTTTTGATTTCTAAAGATTTTCTCTATAAATTCTTCAAAATAAGACAATATCCAAAGGAAAATTTTTCTAGAAAATACCAGTGAAAGATGTATTCCTCTTAACAGCCCTACAGACATTATCCTTGTGTAGTTTAGCTCACAAAGGTCGTTAGTATGCCACAAGCACACATTCACTTAGGATCCCATATGATTTGGTGGCATTGGGAGCAGAGGAAGGAAGGAAGGAAGGACCAAAGTCTGCTCTGTTCCAAAGGGCCGTCTTGCCTAAGGTTCCCTGTCACTCTTTAATCTTAAATTATACCTCCACGGCCATAATTGGCCACTTAAACTCCAATGACAATGAAGTTAAGTTAGTTAACACCCTGACCTTTGTGTGCACTTGAGCAAATAACACCCACGAAAAAAGCATGAATCATGAACAGCATGTTGTATGAGAGATGAGCAAGACTTTGTCATTTACTAAACGTTAGATTTCTGTGAACTCAAAGAGGAACCATGGTGCTAAGTATAAAACTGCAAAAGATATACTAACTGTAAATTAAACATCAACAAACTGAATCATGATGAATGTAAGGACATGTTATGGGAAAAGTGTTCATATCAAACATGCCTAGACATGATTACAACCACAACCGTGTGAAAATGAAGAAACGCTGAACTACCTCATTCTCATGGCTGGAGCCGATGTTGAGCATGGACATGGGACTGTTGGGTGCGCTGTTCCCAGCAGAGGTCATGAGCTGCTCAGTGCGCATGCAGGGAGAGGGCATGGATGGTGGGACGGTTCCTGTCTGACCCTGGGGCATGGTGGGAGGAGAGGGCTGTACCAAGCTTGTGACCGCATGTACAGCCTGCTTGCTGGCGTATGTGGTGGACAGGTACTCCTTGACCTGCTGCCGCTGAGACTGTCGAATATGGTAGTCTGTAGGGTTCTCAAGATGGGTCTGCACCTGTAAACATAATAATATAATATAATATAATATAATTATATATTATAAGCAGTTTTCACAAGAATAAATTACATTTTAAAATATGTTAAATAGAGTTCTTATAAATTGTAATAATATTCCACAATATTGCTGTTTTACTGTATTTTTGATCAAACAAATGCAGCCTTGGGTGAGCATAAGAGACTTTTTTATTTTTTCATAAAAAATGAAAAGATTATACGGACTCCAAATTTTTGAATGGTAGTGGAAACATATTTTGACTGATATAAAAACTGTAAGAATGCAATGACTTGCATTTTCTAAACCCACACACTGAGTATTAAACACAGAAGTTTAAAAAGAAAAAGTGTGCACCACCTGGCACCATCATGTCTCATGATTTACTCTTTCAGTGGAAAGAACAGTGTTTTTACTGTCACCATTACACATTACAAATAAAATCAAGCCAAAGCCTCCAGGCTCAGCCAGCGTTATAGATTGTTATGTAACTGTGGGGTTTAAATCTAGGCATGTACGGGAAACACAGGTGCCAGAAAGAGCCTCCAGAAGTTCACTGAATCACACAGGCACCTGCAGATGGAGTTTCAGAATGGTTACGAGTTACGTCTGACCGGACTGGCCTCATTCTTTCACTTCAAAGCCAGACTGACTTTAACCGAGTGATTCAGGACACAAAACTGACATTTGACAAAATGTGCACTGATGAAAAGAAAAATGGATTTAAGTGTTAATAAAACAACATATTGCCCTGTGCACGTATGCATGACTGTGCTCACATTTTAGCAAGCATGCATATCAACAAAATGGTGTCTGTATGTCGATGGAAAATATTAGCCATAATACCACATTCCTGAATGAAAACAAGCCTCAGGATTAGTGGATGAAAGCCTTTAGTTTACACTTTAGCTCCCAAATTATTCAATCCCAGTCCGAGCACTTTCCCTTTAAGATTAACACATATGTTGGAGCAAGTAAAACTTTTATGGGCAGTTTCAGTGAAGGATACAGGACTCCAATTTACACACACAAGCTGTAAAGTGGGGATACTGTCTGGGAGGACTTTCCCCTGGTGTTAAACCCCTCTATGAATGCTATGTAAAGGCATTTCAGGCAGGGCCAGTTGCTCTAAACTCTCAGAGGTGAAATTACAGAAGGTTAGTTGTGGTTAGAAGTTCATCTCACATGGAGCCCTTCATTACATACTTTTATTCAATCTAGGAACGGTGGGGGTAAATGTCCAGTTAAATTATACGGCACTGTGTGAAACAGGAGCTGCTGTTGCTTAATCCTGAGGTGACACATGGTTGGCTGCATGGGAGGGCAGCAACAACATGCTAGTGGCACAATTTATTGCCATTTACACTCAAGAAACATAACAGTGTAGCTATACATATATTATTTCAATTGAAATGAAATTAATCACTACCATTAATACATTTGGGGTCAGTAAGATTAATAAGTTTTTCAGCAAGGATGCAGTGAATTGATCAGTAAAGACATTTATGCTATACTCAAGATTTCTATTTCAAATAAATGTTATTTTGAACTTTCTAAACAAAGAATCCTGAAAAAATGTATCATGGTTTCCACAAAAAATATTAAGCAGCTTAACTGTTTTACCAAGAAAAGTTTCTTAAGCACCAAATAAGCATATTAGAATGATTTCTGAAGGATTCAGCAGTACCATCACAAGAATAAATTACATTTTAAAACAGAATAAACATATTTAAAATAGAAAACAGTTATTTTAAATTGTATTAATATTTCACACATTTTTGATCAAATAAATGCATCCTTGGTGAGACTTCTTTTAATAACATCTTTGCTTCTGGCTTAATTTCTGCTTTTTAACACAAATAAATTATCTTAAAGGATAACAATAACATCACAATATGCATTCTATTTATTATTATTAATTATATTAGTATTACTTTTACCGTTTTTTATGAACTGATACAATTAAGTTGAAAATTCTAAATATCGATACAAAATGCCAGTCAAAATGATTGTCCGTCTCTTTCTCTAATGTCAACAACACTTCCTAAATCTGAAGTTCAGTTTGAATGATTCAGTTAATTTGTCAGAGATTACTGTTTTGGAGGAAGTTGAACAAACCTTAACAATGTTTCTGGTTACACAAACAAAGTTGTTGAGCAAGTAACTTGATTGAGAACAGAGACTTTTTCTGTCTATTCAAAGGAGCACAAGAAGCTTTACAGTTCCAAAAAAAAACGGTGGGGCTTTTTGTCAGGCTTTGAAATCAGAATGAAAGAAAAAAAAAAATCTAAAAAAAACTTTATGTAGGTGCAATACAAAGTTTCATAACATCACACACACCCAAACTCAAAATTCCACATCTGCACGCTGAGGACAGAATTGCTTTCTTTAAACTAACTGATAACAATCCAGGAAAACAACGACAGAATCATACAGAAGCATGTCACCTGTAAGAATGTCTTCCTGTGTGTTATCTCTAAATAAGTTATGTAACACAGGCCCCTCTTTTCTGTCTTTTTCCTCTTACCTGGCTGCCGTTCCACCGCATTCTTCTACAAATATTCCTTGCTTTGTTTTTGATCTTAGTTGAAATGTAATCCAGCACACTAAAGCCGTAGTCAGTCCTGCATGACCCACTGACTTCTGGACTTTGCCCACTACTCTTTCACCGCAACATGAGAGGAGATTACCGGAGGACCTAATCTTGCCTAATTTGGTCTTCGTGCACTCCTTAAAACCCATTCACCCTGTTGGGACCACTAGGGTGGCCAGAGCGCTAGACTACCTAATGGAAGGCAAGATTAGGGTCTCATGGGGAAGCTCATTCATACCCCGGAACAGAGAACCGCACGATGATTAGAGGGAATTTGGCAAGATATTAGGGAGAGGGCACATCCCACTAATAATCAGTCTTGGCAAAGTATTTCCACAAAAATAGAAAATCTCTTGCACTCATGACAGGTTTCGATGGATGAGTCATACTGGTTAATGTGGTCACACGACCTGGCATTATTGTTGGCTCTTTGATTAATTGCTTTTCTTCCCCGTTTTTCAAACTTGTTTTGGATAAAAGTATCTGCTAAATGCATAAATGTAAATGTGAGATACGGTCACATACGCTGATGGATATGCCTACCTTTAACACTTCAACAGGCACCTGCATGGGTGACTGAAAGTGTGTTGGTGCGCTGATGGCTGGCGAAGGTGCTGGTGGGCCTGGCATGTGATGCTGCATGTAATGCATGGATGCTGCCTGTTGCTGCTGCCGCTCCCGCTGCTCCTCCTGCTGCATTTGGTCCCGCATGAGCTGCAGGCGCAGGCCAATGCGTGACGACATGGCTGGGGGACGCGGGGGGCGGGCTGCTGTCACCGTGCAGTCCAGCCCGAAGAGTGGTGGGGTGTCTGCAAAGGAAATGGTTAGAGGAAGTGAATATGAAGTAAATGGATTTCTAACAAATGTGGGTTTTTGCACTTTCTATTCATCAAAAATCCTGAAAAAAGCAGTTTCCATCATCAAAGATTTTTCAACACTGATAGCAATAAGAAATGTTTCGAGCACCAAATCAGCATATTAGAAAGATTTCCGAAAATTCTGCTTTGCAAAAAATGAATAAATTACATTTTAAAATAGATAAAAACATAAAAATATATGGTGGTAACCCAAAAAACATTTAGAGAATTTTAGGCATGTAATATTATATTCAAATTTGATATTTAACCACCAAATGATGCATTCACAATTTTAGTCATTTGGATGTCCTAAAATTGCCCATAAGATTATCAACAGCCTATGGCATTTTTCATTAGATCTGTGCTCCATTCTACAAGAAGACTGATAGCTCTAAATAAATACATTCTCAGAAGTAACGATGAGTGTGATGGGGGAAGTCATGCGAGGGTCAGGTGGTGTTTTTCTTTTCTATTGAAGCTCATGTGAGTAGCCTTTTCAATTTGGAAATGCCTCCAAAACCTCCTCACCCCACAAAACAGAAAGGCCCACACCCTGTTTCTTCTGCGGTCCTGGGGAGTCCCTAAGTGAAGGAGTTCCTCTTTTTGGGGTGCTACAGAAGACCAATATGCAAACAAGCATGACTTTGCTGTTATTGGAGACATTGCTGTTAAGATACAAAACGGAACTGGAATTTAAGTGTACTTTTTGAAAAAGATGGGGTGCTGAGTATGCACGCTATGTAAGATAAAGCCATCTGAGGCCTGTCTGGTGCATCTCAGTAGAACCACATCACAAACTATTCTGTGGAAAGGGACTGTGCCGCCTATGGAGAAAAGCTTATTGTACTAGAGGTACAATAAGCAAAGCAGCTCCTATTGAGATGGCACTGAAGCAGTATTTAGCCCACAGTGTACATTTCAGCGGTGGAGGGGGGCACGCACACTACAAGCTTTGTGGTTCACACTGGTCAGTGAACACTTTTAGGCTTTGTCACCAGGGCAGTTGCCAGAGGTTGACTCAGTTCCAGGAGAGCGGAGCTGTCTCGCAAACAGATGGACTGATGTGCAACAGAACCGGGCCACCGGGGTGGTTGATAACCTGCTGGTATTTGATTTTAAACTTAATGAGGCAAGATAAGATATGGATGTGGCACCAGAGCTACATTATTATTTTTCTAAAAACACTTTAATGCCAAATTTTCACTGCAAAGATGGCACAGAAGCTCTTGAATGCTGCTCAGAGGTGGCATAAATGTATTGACACAGTTCTGTCACAGTTCTGTCTTCTCAGAGAGTTCAGCATATTAATATACATGACAATGTTAATGTGTTTGATCTTGGTGGAATAGATCTGCTGCTGCTGCTGTGGCAGAGCAAGCACTGAGGCCTGCTACTGCCAAAACATACACAGACATGCTGCTATGAGCATGTAAGAAAAACTGCTGCTGCACATATAACATATATTAAATAACCCCCATAATAATATGCATGAAATCACCCCATAGTAGACCTATACAGGTGGAGCTGGGGAAGGTGGAGTGTTTGCGCTGCAACTGCTACAACCAGCACTAGCCGGGTATTTGAATGTTAAGCAGCAAGCTCATTGGCTGCTGATATGAAAATAACCAATCATCTGTGCCATGTGAATAAGGATGCCATTATGTCAGATTGATTTGAACGTATCGAACTGCGCCATCTAGAGTTTCATGACAGACCTTTGGATTTATCACAATTGTGTGTTTTGATAATAGGGGCTGAGGTGGGTCAGAGCAGGCATAATTTAGGTCTACTCTGGCTTTTATCCAGCATTGCATCTTTATGCTGAATTTTGAGCAGGTACAGAGCAGCTTTAACTCAGCTATGTACAGATGTACTAAAATATTCTGGTTTATAGATATGACTCGTGTAAAGGTGTGGTCACATTTACTGTTGTTTGGTGAATTTTCATTTGAATGATCAGGAATTTTCTTTTCCCACACATATTTTGCAACAGGTTCAAGTTAGTCACACATATTCGCTGCATTGATTGACAATGGATATTGTTTTTTGCCTGAGGAATTTTATTAAAATTTCACTAATGTGACCGCACCTTAAGAGTGTGGAAAACACTCAACTGCAAGTCTGACTTTTTGGAAAAACAATCTAAGCAATCTGTCATTGGTCAGACAGCTAGTCCCGCCTCCAAACTCATACTGAGTCAGTGTTGTTGTGTCAGGCTGGGGTACGTTTCCCAAAAGCAACTATGGTTGCAAGTTCCGTTGTAACCAATAGAGTTCAATGAAACTTGCAACCATAGTTAGCTTACAATGCTTTTGGGAAACGCATCCCTGATTGGGATTCTCAAACAAACCGAGCAATGTTTTGATAGTGTCACAGAGCCACAGTATTTACACATTTACTCTCTAATAGTACAGAAATGGTGATAATTATTTTTGTTATGGTCTATAATAAAGTCATATATTAAATGCTAATAGGGGACTTAGGCATCATAACATTATAATGTACAGTATGAAAAATATTCATTTTGAGATCCTGCTAAAGAGTACATTTAACAGTGTTTATGTATTAATATAAATGTAAAAATTGGGAAAATTAGCTAATTAAATATTAAATACTGACCAAAGCCAGTAACTTATCTCTAATATCTCTAATATCAATATCTCTTATATCAGCCAGTAACTGATATGGTACCAGCATATTGCACATCCCTAATGGAATCAGACTATCAATGGCTTACATATAGTCATCTCTACTTCTTAATTGGGATAGGAATTTGTAACTTTGGTTTTAAATATGAGCAATAGCTTTAGCAAACACCACTAATGAGTAACTGGTCAAATAACTGGTAAACATTTCTCAGCTCTTTCAGTGAAGAAACTGATAGCATGGCTATTTCTCAGAAGTCCACTGAACAGTCAGAGTTGGGCATTCTTCTATCACTATTGTATCAACAGAGGATTTGAGTCTCAGCCCTGTACACAGTGACGTATTTACTCGGCATATACTGACGCTGCTCTGTGCGTACGCCACCTCCTCCTGTGCCGTTGCTCTCCCACACCGCCCATCGGCGAATGCCAGGCATACACTGCCATGATGGAGACGCATCCAAACAAAGCCAGTTATCAAAGTGCCCTATTGTCACAGTAGCCACTGAATTCATGGCATCTCTACATCAAAGGATGAAGAAAAATAGAAAAAGTGGGCCACAGAGTTTATACACACATAAAAACACACGTGCATACTTACAAAGCCTTACAGCATTCAATATACTATTATACTTGCGTGTCGTCTTTTATATGTAAAACTATGTAAAAGTAAATGTAAAGGTATGTACTATGTAACAGTATCTATTTAGTAAATTAAGTAAACGTAAATTATATGACAGAAATATGACAGAATTTCTATGTATTATTGCAAATTAAAAACCTAATAAATTGTATTACATTTTTGTAAATAATACAATGCTATATTAAATAAAAAATGAAATAATATGAAATAAATGTGTTTTCTGGAAAATGAAATGATATTTTAAAAATATTACTTTACTTTCAAAATTATTGAGGCCATTGAACATATATGCCAAGCAGACAGAAATAGTCCATATTGTTGTATTCTGAGATTTTCACATGTTATTCCAGCCATTTAGAAGCTGTGACTGCAAATATTTATTTGCATAGTTGAAAAGTACATGCATGTCTTCCTTAATTCACAAAGACGATGATAAAGGAGAAAGAAACAACAGGGTGGGTACAGAATCAGGAAATTACAAGTACTCAAACTCACACTGCCTGCACGAGCACCATTGTGCAATGTGCCAGAGCACATGCACTAACCACCAGGCCAATACCCCAACAAATATCCTAAACACAACTATTCCAGGAAACGTGCAAATCTGACTACTAATACACTAATACACCCCATGGGTCAAAATTCGCCAATTAACTGCTACTAGATTGTAACAGAGTTAGTACAGTTTACAAAAACTAAAACCACTTCCTACAATGCAACTAGCATTAGCCAAAGAAGCTAGCAGAGGAAACAATTGATCAGTATGCCTCATTCAGAGGCCAAGTCTGCAATATCAGATATGAGCTCGTTCACTAATTTAGTGAGTAACTGCTTATATGCAAATATGAATATAACTCTTGGGTTTCGGTGGAGTTTTGGAAACTGCAGTAACCTGCACAGGATGAGTGGACAGGGGTCTTGCAAAGAACCATATTATGCTGCCCACCCTTTACCACCCACCCTGTCTAGCAAGGCAGTGAGGCAAGCGGAACCAAAAATAACACTCACACTTTCTGTTCCTGTTTGCAGAGACACCCTGTTCCCTCGGGGGAACAGACTGCCGGTGTGTAAATTCTATGTCTCTGCAGCACACAGTGAACTTTCCATACTCTGGCCAACTTATCTGGCATGGTCTAAGGATTCACACTCGCACATGGGATTAACAGTCGCTGGGATAACATTCGGTGGGATGGGCAAGGGAAGGACAGTTCTCAAGTAGGATGATGAACCTTCTGGCAGTGTCTTCACAGCACCCTTTTCCTTCCTCTTTTGCCTCAAGATAAGCAAGAGTGTCAGTTCTAGGAAGAGCTGCTCTTATTTGGGTTTTGATTTGGTACAAACCAGGTGACAAACATTACAAGGAATTCAACTGCAGCTGATAACGACAAATGGCAGATATTAAAAGTTTATGGTATTGTTGAAATAAATTAAAAATAAAACAGTAAAAATGGCAGTGAGTTTACGAGCTGCAAATGAATTTAGGCATTATATGGAAGTTTATTTTTTAGCAGGATGGCAATATATAAACTCTATACCATTTCATTTTTTATTCCATGGTGAAAACAAGCTTTTTTTCTCAGAATTGCAAGAAAAGTCACAATTGTGAGATAAAAATTTGCAGTTACTTTTATATTACAATTTATTCAACAATACTTCTCCCCAAGGTACCGTCTTCCGCCATTTTGGAGAGTACCCCAGAACGTAATCAACATAATCAGCGTTGTTTACGCTCAGCATGCGTGCGCTTTCGCTGAACGTAATCAGCGTTGTATACGTTCAGCATGCACAAGCTTTCTACTGAACGTAAACAACGCTGATTATGTTGATTACGTTCTGGGGTACTCTCCAAAATGGCCGAAATCGGTAAACTTACTATGTAAACTTGCTTTGTAAACTTACAGTTGAACCCCTGATGTCACATGGACTATTTTACCAATGTCCTTTCTACGTTTCTGTGCCTTGATCGTGGTAGTATCCTTGCTGTCTATGGAGAGTCAGAGAGCTCTCAGATTTCATCAAAAATATCTTAATTTGTGTTCCGAAGATGAACGAAGGTCTTACCGGTTTGGAACGACATGAGGGTGAGTAATTAATGACAGCCAATTAACTGCTACTAGATTGTAACAGAGTTAGTACAGTTTACAAAAACTAAAACCACTTCCTACAATGCAACTAGCATTAGCCAAAGAAGCTAGCAGAGGAAACAATTGATCAGTATGCCTCATTCAGAGGCCAAGTCTGCAATATCAGATATGAGCTCGTTCACTAATTTAGTGAGTAACTGCTTATATGCAAATATGAATATAACTCTTGGGTTTCGGTGGAGTTTTGGAAACTGCAGTAACCTGCACAGGATGAGTGGACAGGGGTCTTGCAAAGAACCATATTATGCTGCCCACCCTTTACCACCCACCCTGTCTAGCAAGGCAGTGAGGCAAGCGGAACCAAAAATAACACTCACACTTTCTGTTCCTGTTTGCAGAGACACCCTGTTCCCTCGGGGGAACAGACTGCCGGTGTGTAAATTCTATGTCTCTGCAGCACACAGTGAACTTTCCATACTCTGGCCAACTTATCTGGCATGGTCTAAGGATTCACACTCGCACATGGGATTAACAGTCGCTGGGATAACATTCGGTGGGATGGGCAAGGGAAGGACAGTTCTCAAGTAGGATGATGAACCTTCTGGCAGTGTCTTCACAGCACCCTTTTCCTTCCTCTTTTGCCTCAAGATAAGCAAGAGTGTCAGTTCTAGGAAGAGCTGCTCTTATTTGGGTTTTGATTTGGTACAAACCAGGTGACAAACATTACAAGGAATTCAACTGCAGCTGATAACGACAAATGGCAGATATTAAAAGTTTATGGTATTGTTGAAATAAATTAAAAATAAAACAGTAAAAATGGCAGTGAGTTTACGAGCTGCAAATGAATTTAGGCATTATATGGAAGTTTATTTTTTAGCAGGATGGCAATATATAAACTCTATACCATTTCATTTTTTATTCCATGGTGAAAACAAGCTTTTTTTCTCAGAATTGCAAGAAAAGTCACAATTGTGAGATAAAAATTTGCAGTTACTTTTATATTACAATTTATTCAACAATACTTCTCCCCAAGGTACCGTCTTCCGCCATTTTGGAGAGTACCCCAGAACGTAATCAACATAATCAGCGTTGTTTACGCTCAGCATGCGTGCGCTTTCGCTGAACGTAATCAGCGTTGTATACGTTCAGCATGCACAAGCTTTCTACTGAACGTAAACAACGCTGATTATGTTGATTACGTTCTGGGGTACTCTCCAAAATGGCCGAAATCGGTAAACTTACTATGTAAACTTGCTTTGTAAACTTACAGTTGAACCCCTGATGTCACATGGACTATTTTACCAATGTCCTTTCTACGTTTCTGTGCCTTGATCGTGGTAGTATCCTTGCTGTCTATGGAGAGTCAGAGAGCTCTCAGATTTCATCAAAAATATCTTAATTTGTGTTCCGAAGATGAACGAAGGTCTTACCGGTTTGGAACGACATGAGGGTGAGTAATTAATGACAGAATTTTCATTTTTGGGTAAACTAACCCTTTAAGAACTTCATTCATCTTCGGAACACAAATTAAAATATATTTTTGATGAAATCCAAGAGCTTTCTGACCCTGCATAGACAGGTACGTATGTACGTATGGTTCAACTGTAATTTTATGAAGCTAATACAATACTTTTTGTGCACAAAGAAAACAAAAATAATGACGCGTGGTGCTGCTAATGCAGGAGCCGGTGTTCTGACGTAGAACGTAGAGGATGTGCTGCGGCTTGTTTTCAAGCAGAGGAATGTACATGTATGCATCGTGGAACTGTCGTGAACACGTGTCGAAGACTGACACAGAAGAGAAGAAATTGTCGTTGTTATTTGTGTTTTGTTTGCGCACAAAAAGTATTCTCGTAACTTCATAAAATTGTTGAAACCATGTTAAAAACTGTCGAAAAATGGTTGAACCACTGATGTCACATGGACTATTTTAAAGATGTTCTTACTACCTTTCTGGGCCTTGAACATGGTAGTTCTGCTGCTGTCTGTGCAGGGTCAGAAAGCTCTCGAATTTCATCAAAAATATCTTAATTTGTGTTACGAAGATGAACGAATGTGATAAATATGATAAATGATATGGTATTCAATATGATAAATGATATGGTACCGATATATTGTGCATCGCTTTGTTTATAAATATTGTACGATAAATTACAAAGATGACTGAGAAATCTTTTAAACAGTGTTGAGGACTTCAATTAAATCACTAAATATCATCTGGGGTCCCATGATTTCAAGAAAAAAAAAAATCCCCAAATGATGCTTGTGTCATGTGCAGTGTGGTCATGCTTCTTGGGCTCCCATCAACACAGCGATTACCTCACTCTCAAACTCTCGCAATCAAGTAAATAAACATCACTCGAACTTCTGCTTTTACAGTCACTGATTCTGCTGTCCTCATTCCAAAAGTGATATACGCGGTTTCATTTAACCATGGACTGACAATAAGAATGAAGAAAATGCCAATTCAATAAATATCAAAAGAGAACAAACACTTTTTAGGTTTCCCAGCTTTCACATGAACAAGACACATGCATGATCTTCCTTACTTTTAAGTAAATGTGAGTCATTGCTAGTCAATGCAAGACAACTTAATCCTGACACAACTGTCATAATAAATTTCAGATGTTTGCTTACTAGAACAGGTTTTTACTGTAATATATATATATATATATATATATATAGTGTAACTTGACTGTATCTAGTCTAACTTGATTAGATTCTCTCTTATCTAGTGACTACAATGCCCTGTGGGTGACTTGTTTCAAAATGTTCAAAACACACATAAACAACACAAAACTACTTCATTTCTGCTGTCTTTGCCATGCCAATTACTGTCTGACCTCTTGGCTCTGGCAAAGGAAAATATATTTGTTTATTATTATTGGACAATGCTGCTATTGAGAAGTTTGTAAAAAAAAATATCGCAAATGCTGTGGCGTGCAGTGAGAGCCACGTGCAAAGATTTTCATGGACTTGGAAGGACCATGAATAGTTTTAAGTTCTCTGCCATACCCAGTATGATATAAAAACAATGTCAGATATGCCTTTTATGCATATTTTCTTTATATAAACCATTTTATACTGAGAGGGCACTTTATTTACTCAACCCTTGTCACTGATTGCTCACTCGTTCAACAGGAAATCACAACCCCATAACGACCTAATGCAACTTCCAACTTTGACGACACTTACGGGAAAATGTATAAACGACCCAATGGGTTTTCCTAACAGACAGGCCCATCTGCGTTCAGGCACACACTGAATAGTGTATTCTCCATGGCTTTCTGTGCCTTTATTCATTTCTCTCTGTGAGAAATATCTCACAATTACCTCTTTGTGTAGAAAGTGCTGAAAGTGATCTGGGTGTCCTCCACGCGCTGCTCTCTACATGACTGGGTGCCTGCTTATGAGTGGGCTGAAAAACTGGAAAAGAGACACAGAGATTTGTATTAGTGGCCATCCTTTGCCCGGTGAGTAACATGAAGAGGTTTCTGGCTGTGGCTGGATGAACTGGAGTGATGACGATGTTGCAGATAGCTGCGGCTGTGCTGTTTCTAGCGGTCAAAGTAACAAGGCAACAGGTGCATCAAGGATATATCTATTTATATGTACATCTGGTATCTGGGTTAAACTGGAAACATCTAATTAAACTTCTTTCCAAACTGTGAGAATTAAACTTGTATAGTGCATTCATATTTACAGACCCAGCAACCGAGTAAAGATATTCTGCACATTGAGGTGAGGTACAAAAATCATTCTATCCAATGGATCCAGTGATCTTAGAGCAACCACCTACATTACAGGAAATACATGCATGTTATGTTCATCTATAAAAAAAAAGCACTGCTTTCCAGGGACTACAGTTGATGTGAATATTTTAGTTAATACTGCTAATATTTAACTGCCAATATTTGTCTCTCTAAATAAAATTAAATATATAACTATATAACATTTTATTATATTTAAACCCAAACTGCAGATTTTTACTCTAAAATCAGCACCGAAAATGCCACAAAATCCACTGATTCCATCCAGGTTGGTTTATGGATGTCTGCCACTGATTTCTCCCACAATAATAGAGTATCATAATAAAAGCTAGTCCAAATCGACTTATAATCTCTTTTAAATAGCTACACAACCATGTTAACCAAACATGCTTAACACGGGCCTACAATGACAAGCCAAGTAGATCTCAGTTAAGTGTGAGACTTCCAATAAAACACATTTCCCAGCCACTGAATATGTGCATCCAACAAAGTGAATATTCAATCTTGTTATGCGTCGTTGAAATCAAATTATACACAAAGCTCGTAATGATTCACTCTCCATACCTTACATGCAGTTGTTGACAGGCAGTGCAAACAAAGAAGGCCGGTCAATGATTATCTCGTCTTATTCATCACAAACACAATCCCCGTATAAGTCCAAACCCCAGTGGCGTCCTAACAGAAAACTGAGCCTTCATGTTGAAGCATGGCTCTTATACTAGAGGCTGTGCGGGCTGACAGCGCCGCCACTCGTGACCAATAGCCACAAAGAAAAAGAGAGGGAGAGCAATCAGCAGTCACAGGGAAATCCTTAGTCATGAAGTCTTACAGTACAGTGTCCACAACTTCTCCTCTTCTGTCTATTACCCCCTCCAGTTCCCCTAAATGACCCAAACCCTGTGAGCTTCCGTGAGAAAGGAACAAGGGGACTTCATTGTCCCTCATCTCTTTCCTCGAGTCCTCTTCCGTCTCATCTGACTGTGCCGCTGAATGTAATGAGTCTGGAGGAGTGTGGTGAATCACTGGTTAGGTTGGGTCAGCAAAACACTCATGTGGACATGTGTAAACACGCTTTACACGCCACATATTGATACATTTGGATTACTGTAAATTATCATGGAAGTCGCTCTTAATCGGTGTACGGTGTTGCCTTCACCGCAAGTTGAAGCGTGCTGATGCACATGAATGTTACATGAATGTCTAGGATTATATGCAAAGAGACTTGCTTTCAAGGTACTTTTTTAACCTGGGAATTAAACCCATGTCCCTTGATTTGCTATGGGACATGGTGCTCTGACATAGTCAAGTGATGACGACGATGATGATGATGGTGGTCAAGCATTCAAAAGTTTGCGATCGGAAGTCTTTTATGCTCACTAAGGCTGCATTCATTTGGTAAAATACAATCAAAACAGTAATATTTATGCAATTTAAAGTCTTTTTTCGATTTTAATATATTTTATATTGTAATTTATTCCTGTGATGGTAAAGCTGAATTTTCAGCAGCCATTACTCCAGTCTTCAGTGTCTCATGATCCTACAGAAATTATTCTAATAATATGCTGATATGGTGCTCAAGAACCATTTTTATTCTCATTGACAACAGTTGTGCTGCTTAATATTTTTGTGGAAGCCTTGATAAATTTTTCAGGTTTCTTTGCTGAATATAAAGTGCAAAGGAACAGCATTTATTTGAAATAGAAATCTTTCGTAGCATAGTCACTTTTGATCAGATAATGTATCTTTTGTTGAATAAAAAACATAAAACGAATGCATGGAAATGCATGAAATCATTGGCCGTTTATATGACAGTCCACCCAATAATGAAAATTCTGTCATTTTCTCAACCTTGTGTTGTTACAAACATGTATGACTTTCTTTATTCTGTGGAACTCAAAAGAAGATACAATGAATATTATTGTGATTCTTTGATATTTGAACCCCACCGGTCTACCTTTTGTGATCTGCAGAAGAAAAAATAGTCATACAGGTTTGGAACAACATGAGAGTGGGTAAATATTCTGGCAAAAATGCAAACCTTGAGTTTTGGATTAAAGGAGGAAGTCGTGGCCTAATGGTAAGAGAGTCGGACTCGTAACCCAAAGGTTGTGGGTTCGAGTCTCATACCGGCAGGGATTGTAGGTGGGGGGAGTGAATGTACAGCGCTCTCTCCCACCTTCAATACCACGACTGAGGTGCCCTTGAGCAAGGCACCGAACCCCCAACTGCTCCCCGGGTGCCGCAGCAAAAAATGGCTGCCCACTGCTCCGTGTGTGTGTGTGTGTGTGTGTTCACTGCTGTGTGTGTGCGCACTTAGGATGGGATAAATGCAGAGCACTAATTCCAAGTATGGGTCACCATACTTGGCCACATGTCACTTCACTCACTTAAAGTGTGTGCTAAATTGCAAATGCTTTGTTTTTGTCGTTTAGGAACAGTGGGTGGGAACAGTGAAGAAAAGTCAAATGTAATGGAAGGTGCATTGCAGGAAAGCAGGAAACATGATACACTGAGAGCTTTCCTAACATGTAAGATCAAGCCAAAGACCTTAGAAAATGTTACATGAAACTGGTGCTTTCAGAATAAATATAACAGCTGTGACATTGTCTCCCCCTAGTAATAATAAAAATAGACATTAAATATTATGTTTATATTCTGTAAAATGTTCCAAGTGCACTGGGTAAAGGGCAGATACATTTTAAGGAATGACACCATGATTTGCCCCCAAGAAATAGTCAAATGTGCATTCAGTAGGCCAGTGTTTTCACCACTGCCGTGGCACACTAGTGTGCCGTGAGAGGTTGTCAGGTGTGCCGTGGAAAATTATCAAAAACTTCCTTCTCTCTGTTATATTTAGTTATTATTATTTTAAATCAGTGCTATTGGTCATCATTATGTCCTTTTGTGGGTTTTACAAATATTTAACCAATGAACAGCTTTCAAAAGAGCTTGTGACTAAACCTCGTAATGCCATTGGATCCTCAAATTGTCAGTCAAACCTCATAACTCCACCCCTCCTCCATTCAGAATGAAGTTCCGCGTCACGCAGTTTGAAGACAGACGGCTACTTCTTCGCAATGCAAGGGTAAATAAAGAACTGGGGCCAGTTGCATAAACTTATCCACCATGTTAAGACTGTGTCTTAAGAACTAGTTTGACCAACTAGGAGTTGCCAAGGGGTAATCAGTCTTACAAATAAGAACAATCTTCCTTTTCATAACTGAATTAAAAAAGTTATGACCAGTCTTGAAGAAAAAAATTAGGTGACTAACTTTTTAAGACTAACCTAAACAGTTTATGCAACCAGCCCCTGATGTTTGAACAAGTACAGCGTTTCCTTTACTCAAGAAACGCTGTCTATAAAGGCTAATGTTTTTGTGTGTTTAAAGAGCAGAGAAGAGACTTAGCATTTGCTGTCTAGTTGTAGCCAATACACATTTGTACATTTTAAATATCCTGTGCATAGCCGTTCATCTTTTATATCATGAGATTTTGGCCAAATGTATTAAACAACAAGAGAAACTGAGCGCCAATATAGCTACAATAAACTGTATAACCTGCAAACTGATGAAAACGTAATGCGATTAATTAACTGCCTCAGATCAGATCTGCCATTCTAATGATGGACAAAACACAGATCTCCGTCATTCGGTCGTCAAAAACCTTGTTAACTCCATTTGAGTATGATTTTCAGAAAAGAAGCGCAAGTGTGTGATCATATATAAAGCGAAAATACCAACTCTGATGATGAAATGTTTAATTATTGGGGAAGAAAAAACCTTTTTCCCTTTCTATCTTTTTCTTTTTTTTTTTAAATGCTTAGTGGTGTGCGTTGGGATTTTTTACATATCAAAACTGTGCCGCGGCAGAAAAAAGGTTGGGAAACACTGCAGTAGGGCAACAATTTGCTAACTCCAAATAATGAATTACAATCATCAGACAAAACAACGACTGATGGAAGGGTGAGTTAAGAGGAAGTGAGATGTTAGTTACAAGAAATGAGTATTGCATTATGCCTGAATAATTCCCACCTCTGCTTTAGATCATGTGCGCATAAAAAAAAATAGATTTCTGCATTATGGGGTTCTGTGACATTTACAGCATCAAACTTTATACCGATATTTAAAGACTTACAGTTAAAGTCTCAAATTGTTTTGAATAGCTTGATTTCCAGTATAACAGTGATTCTTGTGCAGTTGTCTCAGGATCCAAATTTAACACCAATTTTAGGTGCAAAAAATCCTTATAGAAATTGCAATGTGCTAAATTAAAAATCACTTTCACGGATCTTTTCCTGGACCATTCCCAGCTGGTGGAACGACCTGCCTATCTCAATTCGAACAGCTGAGTCTTTCGCCATTTTCAAAAAACATCTAAATACATCTTTTTCGCCAGTACCTGATTAGTGGTCGACCGATATTGGTTTTTTGACAGCCGATGCCGATATCTTGGAAAGCAGGGGGGGCGATAGCCGATATAAAGCCGATATAATTTGTTTTTAATTTTAATTCATATTTAAGAAATTTGAAATTATTTGAAAATGGATTACAAAATAAATGTGTAAAATAAACATACTGTACTTATACTTTAGATGACAAAGTATTTTTCACAAATAAATAAATATTTAATAAAAATATAATTAAAAAGTAAGTAAACACTGTACAGGGCACTCAGTATTCTGGGAAGTTTGTGTGCATTGGGAATCATATTTTTCAAACAAAGTCAGGGTAACACTCATTTTACATACAGCAAGCAGTGAAAATGACATGAATATGACAGCGGGCAAAATTTAAAGCATAATTTCAAATCACGAGAAATTTGAAATCATTTGAAAATTGATTAAAAAATAATTATTTTATTTATTATTAATTATAATTTAGATGACAAAGTATTTTTCACAAATAAATAAATATTTAAGAAAATATAATTAAAAAGGAAGTAAACTGTAACCAACAGAGCTCTCAGTATTCTGGGAAGTTTGTGTGCATTGGGAATCATATTTTTCAAATAAAGTCAGGGTAACACTCATTTTACATACAGCACACAGTGAAAATGACATGAATATGACAGTGGGCAAATGCATAAAGCGCAGCATAATTTGAAATCACGAGTTTAAAGTTTAAAGCATTCAATTCACACGGACCAACCATCACACAGAGATCATGCTGGATAAAAATGCACACTTCACAAGATTTCACAGCTGGATTCGACTAAGTTTGCAAGGCTTGTGAAATTAAATGTTCATTAGTCATTCAAAGATTTGTTTAAATGATATAAATCCGTATTTGCTTAATGCTGACGGCAAACGAGAAAGTATTATAATGTTTGCCTTTCTATTACTAATAATATAAAAGCAATCGTTATA
>NW_015662957.1:2039747-2039828 GCF_001515625.1 Sinocyclocheilus rhinocerous
TGAATAATTAAATTATTCAGAATTTTGAATGCATTTTAAGAATACTTTTCCCATAAACTGGTCAAAATGCTCAAAATGCAC
>NW_015662957.1:2041306-2044149 GCF_001515625.1 Sinocyclocheilus rhinocerous
AAACTGTTTTCAACATTGATAATAATAATAATAATAATAATAAAACAAAAGTAGTGCTGTCAAATGATTAATCGCGATTAATCGCATCCAAAATTTTATTATAATTTTATAAATAATATAATATATAAATTTATATTATATTTAAATATATTTAAAATATAAACATAACTTATTTTTCTTAAATATTTACATGCATGTGTGTGTATTTATATATACATAATAAATATTTATTATAATTTTATAAATAATATAATATATAAATTTATATTATATTTAAATATATTTAAAATATAAACATAACTTATTTTTCTTAAATATTTACATGCATGTGTGTGTATTTATATATACATACTAAATATACACAGTACACACACACACATATTATGTAAACAAAAACTTTTATTTTGGATGCGATTAATCGTTTGACAGCACTAAACAAAAGGTTTGTTGACCACCACCCAAAAGATTTCTGAAGGATCATGTGACATTGAAGACTTTAGTGATGGTTGCTGAAAATTCAGCTTTGCCATCACAGCAATAAATTATATTTTAAATATCTAATGAACATATCGGCCAAGCAGAAAAGCTTATCGGCCGATGCCGATATTTGAAAAATGCCAAATATCGGCCTTGGCGATATATCGGTCGACCACTATACCTGACCAATTAATACTAGCACTTACCTATTTTATTCTATACTATTCTATTCTATCTAATTTATTAAAAAAAACTTGCTTTGTGTACTGTGCTAGACTAACTGAGACTTGTCACAGCACTTGTATTCTGTTGCTCTCTCGTTGGTCTGATTGCTTCTATTGCTCTCCTCATTTGTAAGTAGCTTTGGATAAAAGCATCTGCTAAATGATTAAATGTAAAATGTAAAATTACTATGAACAATACTGTACCATTTTACTATATTTTGTAAGGATGCAATAAATTGATCAAAAGTGACAGTCAAGACATTTATAATGTTACAAAATATTTCTATTTCAAATAAATGTTGTTCCTAAAATGTATATATCACGTTTTCCACAAAAATATTAAGGAACATTAAACTGTTTTCAACATTGATAATAATAATAATAATAATAATAAAACAAAAGTAGTGCTGTCAAATGATTAATCGCGATTAATCGCATCCAAAATTTTATTAATTTTATTTAAATAATATAATATATAAATTTATATTATATTTAAATATATTTAAAATATAAACATAACTTATTTTTCTTAAATATTTACATGCATGTGTGTGTATTTATATATACATACTAAATATACACAGTACACATGCATAAATTATGTAAACAAAAACTTTTATGAAAATTCAGCTTTGCCATCACAGCAATAAATTATATTTTAAATATCTAAAAAATTTATTTTACTGTTTTTGATCAAATAAATACAGCCTTGGTGACTGTAAGAGACTTTAAAAAAAATTCACAGACCCAAACTTTTGAATAGTAATATCAATAATATGCAAACAGATTATCATAGCTTAGGTTAAATAGAAAAACTGACAAATTTGCAAATGCATAAAAAACAGAGGAGAGGTGTTATTTACCCACCTACACAAAAAAGGAAATTGGTAAATGTGAAGTATTTTTATTTGCATTTTTGCTGCTACCCATGTCAGCAGTTGAGAACCACTGTTATATACCATATTCATGACAAATTATTCCAGTCTGTCTGTAATATGTGGGTAATTTCCAGGAAAAACATATTCTAAAGCACTGCTGAACATACCAAACAAAGACCTGCTTTGTAATTGTATGTGTGCGTTACTTTCTAAATGTTAAACATCAGTTTAGGGCACACAATGAAATTGCATGCAAAACAGATTGGTTCAGCATGGCCACAAACCAAAGTTACCAAAATTACAATGAGAGCAAAATGTCTGTGGGCATTTATAGAAGTTTACAGATTGTGTTTCGCCAAACTAATGTGAAGCTGCCTATCACAGCTCAGCTGAAGCTTTAATAATGACGAACCAAAACAAACAGTTTATTTTCAAATGCCCATCTCCTTTATTCTCCCCTGTATCTAAGATTCGCTTCTCGGCAGTCTTTTGTGATCAATTCAAAGCTCTGTTTTTTCTATAGCTTTGTTTGGAAGGTGCATGATGGGTAATAAAAGCCCGGACACCATGCATTTCCATTCAGGCGCTGTGACCTCTGCAAAGTACTCAAACTACCAGTGACCTTTCCTCCAAAAAGACCTCGCTGGGGGGCTTTTGAAATGATAAACACAGACAGAAAAAAGTTACTCAGATGCAAAGTGTAGCAAAGTGGTTTAAACGGCTTGTTGACATTCAACATGCGAGACAAGACCAGCTTTGTGCGCACACACTGAAGCAGTTTAATAAACTAAATACAGACAACAATGTATTTACAGTAGTATTTTGGGCCATAGAAGGAGCGCCAGAGACAAAACTGCATTTCATTGGTCCGAACAGCTGCGGCCTGTTGCAATGTGTAGGAGGCCATGTTTATGACCAAGGAACTGTTGTGTTCCTGACAATAGCCTATGGAAAGGAGGATATTTCTAGAACCTGACTATGTCTAAACAAGCTGGTGTGGCATTTCTATTATTTTCCATGAGCTTTTCTGATATTGAGGGAACTAAAAACTTACTCATGCATTTTGCAATGACAATAAGTTGTATGAGGGGAATCCCAAAGTTACATATCCCAGGTCTGCTTGGTGAAGAGTGTTTTTGTAATAATGTAGAGGTTGCTTTAGCGAGACTACAGAGAGAAAAAATAGATCACCTCCATTCCTTAACCCTCCGGTGGTCTTCGGTCATTTTAGACCCACCCCCCCCCCCCCAACACTTTTTTTTTT
>NW_015662957.1:2044203-2046854 GCF_001515625.1 Sinocyclocheilus rhinocerous
TTTACTTTTTTATTTATTTTATTGAAATAGTGACTTTTTTGTAACTTGCTATATGACCATAACAATCCATTATTAGAGAAAGCCAAATTGTCTTACAAATAGTAAATTTTGTGATGTTTGCATGGGAAATTAATGGAAAATGAAAACTACAAAAATACAGAGCATTTTTTGTACAATCTACAAATCAGCCAGGATTAAGTAGTCTTTAATACTGTCTAAAAATATTTCTTAACCTAATATAAATAAGTAATTATGTCTGTTATAGTGGTTACACCATGGTATTATATATGATTTCCTTTATTCCTCCCTCCAGATGGCAGCAATCTGCCTTATATGTGTTGGATTTTAAAAACTTTTACTATATGTTTAACTTAAAACACTGCATTCATTGAAAATTATTTTTTCTAATATTTGCATTATTTAATAGACATAAATGCTGCATAATTAAGAAGTGAATATTGTCTAGTACTGTGGACTAACCTCAAAATTAGTGCTGTCAAATGATTAATCGCGATTAATCGCATCCAAAATAAAGGTTTTTGTTTACATAAATACAGACAACAATGTATTCACAGTAGTATTTTTTGATTAATCGTGATTAATCGTCTGACAGCACTACTCAAAATACAAAATATTAAAAACAAATCAGTGTTATTTTAGTATCACTGATATAATATTATAGGTTTTGTTAATATTTTGAATTAGATTAATCTATTTTATGGTTTCATTTTCATTTTAGTGAAAGTTTTAGTAATTTTGTTCTACTTTTTGCTATTTGTATTAGTTTTTGTTGTTTTTAACTATGTCTACATAGTTTTTATTAATTTTTATTTTGTTTTGGTTTTAGTTATTTTAGTACATCATGTTAAACTAAATGAAAATGAGAAATGCTGCCTCAGAAACTAGCAAAAAAAAAAAAAAAAATTTTATTTTATTTCAGTTTACATTTATTTTATTTCAAGTAACAAAACTATTTTTATGGTTTTAATTTTAATGAAACTACAATAACCCTATTATTGAAACTAAATGTATTCATTTCATTAAAAAAAAGTTACTATTGTGACCCCAATAGTTACTCTTGTGAGGAATACAAGAGGGTTAATTTGTTGGCAATGGCTTAAACAAGAATGCCTGGAGATCAGCCATGGCCAAAGAGCTCTTTAGGAGATATGTTATGAGATTAGGAGCGTTGGTACAGTAGTAGCAGAACACTGTTTGCAATTGTCAGCGTTACTTCTGCTGCATTACAACGCAAGATCCACCTCCCTCTCTGGCTCCCCCACTCAAATCTAGCAGTGTTCACTCGACGGTATGGCAACTATGCCCGCCTTTGGCCTATCTGGCATGTGTGTGCAGAGAGAAACGTTGAGAAAGAGAGGCAGGATGCTTTGGGACCTTAGTCAGAGTGTAAAGAAAGCAACCATGTCCATGTTTAGACGTGTAAGATTTACAGGGTGACGCTGACATAAACATTGCACACACTAGTGACAGACAATGTGGGGATGAGAACAAACAAATGTCATTTCATTTGTTATTATTACACAGTATGTTAACTCATAGAGGACAATTGTACACTCTCACACAAAAAAAGGTACAAAAGCTGTCACTGGGGCAGTACCCTTTGAAAAAGTATACCTCTATACCTTATTTCCCTGAAAAGGGAATATATATATATATATATATATATATATATATATACATACACACACACACGCACACACACAAAAGATAACTAAAATAATTATATTCCATAATATTACAATTTATTTATTATTTTTAACTCACAAATAGCATTTTCTACCCCATATACATTTTTAGCTTAGCATAAACAGAAAATTATATTCATAATACAAATGTGATTTATAAATGCATAAAAAATAGGCTTCCTCATATCCAGGTTTTCCAAGACCATGGGAATTCTGGTTTTTGAATAAAAACTACATTTGAATTTAAAAGAAACTATTTAAAATTACAGGTTTTATTAATTTTTAGCTGTTTTGGCTTATTTTAATACAATTTTGTATTTAATTTTATTAATCATTTCAAGTAATCTTGAGGTCCTCTAGTGGGCCCTGGACCCTTTGTCGAGAACCACTAGACATCACCTTGATACCACCACTGCTAAACAAAAGCTTGAATTACTAAATATGTATTATGTGCCTCTGTTAATCTTGCAGAGGATTAATCATGTACTGATACTTCTACAGATGTCTCTACTGTCTCTGCTCGGCTTTGCATGCATGCCACATCCATTTGCTATCACAAAATGACTTTTTTGTGCGTTAGCATTAACTTTGTGTGTGTTTTAGGAGGATAGGATACTGACTAGAAAATCTGTAGAGCAACATGAAGAGGAAATTATTGGTCTGCTGGATAAAGACATTATGTAAGCTTACAATACATTTGTATCACTGCTGCACTCTTGCAACTGTCCCAGAGCCAGGGGTACAGTACAGTTACAATGGTGCACCTGAAACCACTATAAAGGGGCAAGTACAAGGTCGGGACTGTTTGTCCCTGTGTCATTCTGCACATCCTGACCTTCACGTTCCCCAGTACATTGAGTACACTTCACCTCTTACTGTTTCCACACTCCACACACGTACACTTTAATTAGGGCCCGAGCACCGATGGTGTGAGGACCCTATTGG
>NW_015662958.1:0-531 GCF_001515625.1 Sinocyclocheilus rhinocerous
GATTTCGACAGTCTGACAGTTATCAGTGTTGAGCACATATTGTAATTTTAACCCTGCCTGGTTTACATGTTTGAAAATGATTAAGTTGAAAACATTAGAAATTTAGAAAAGTAATCAAAAAGTAATCAAATGTAATCAGTTACATTACTTTAATAAAGTAATTGAAAAGTTACACTACTTATTACATTTTAAGTAGGGTAACTTGTAATCTGTAACCTATTACATTTCCAAAGTAACCTTCCCAACACTGGGTATGTATGAGTTAATACTCATATATGAGTTAAGGCGAGATGCTACAGGCAAAACATCTCGGGTTACGCATGTAACCATGTGCTGTGTCCTCTAGCCGCCAGCACGTTTGAAACAACTCCAATCCCATTGGCCCACGTTGCCCGTGACGTCACAGGCAGGCGCTGTTGCAGTTGATTTTTGTAAAATAGCTTCTGTTTTTCCTTTTCAGATAAAAGAGTGGTTTCAGTTTAATATGTTGCAGGCTTATTTATTGGTAATAAATAATTGATAATAAATAAT
>NW_015662959.1:0-680 GCF_001515625.1 Sinocyclocheilus rhinocerous
TTTGGGAGTTCATTTTTAGTCCATCTCGAGATTTTATCTGTAGAACATAACCTGCTTAATATGCACACCTGAATATAAGGCGTTTTTCACTTCCAGCCTTCATGAACAATAATATATAGGTTATACGTTATTAAATACAAGTTTAATAGTAGTTATTAAGATTGATATTGTTTGGAATTGGTCAAATGTGCTCGGAAAAAAATATAATCAGAACATCAACTTGCATAATAATTATGCATGCAATGTATTTTCTCTCTTCTGCTGTCATCAGCAATGCAAGGAATGTTGTGATTGGTTGTCAAGGCAGCCAATCAGAATTTAGCAGATGTTGTGATTGGTTGTCAAGGCAGCTAATCAGAATTTAGCAGCCTCGTCTCTGATTGGCTGGAATTATGGCATATTGTAACGCTGGGTTGTGATGAGCAAGGGAGCCATTGGCATTTAGAGAGCACTGATGGCGGGCATCAAGGGAACTAGTGAAACGTTGCACGCGCAAAAGAGAAGGTCTGCACACATCCAAAAACTTATTTTAAATGCAAAATTGATTTTAGTGCCCTCGAAATGCTTTTTTCTTTGCAAAACGAACATTTTCTCCACAAAACTCAGATTGCGTGCGTGCAAAATGCACTTTTGTGCGCTCAAAATATCTTTCGCGTGCAGAAATGTGGCAGAAATGTAAT
>NW_015662959.1:698-959 GCF_001515625.1 Sinocyclocheilus rhinocerous
GTGCGCTCAAAATATGATCTTTCGCGCGCAGAATTGTGGCAGAGATCTAACCCTATAGTTAACCACCCTGTGATTTTCCAGTAATTGCGTGATTACATGAGCCTAAACTTGTTCGTATGGATTTGTGAAATCTGGACTCTGGTTCTCTGGCCGTTTCTTCTCCAAGGAGTGTGTTCCAGCGCAGCGGAAGGTTTGCTGTCAGCTCACCGTGAGCCCGCTGTGATGACCATTAGCACGCAGCTGCGGTCCACGCGAGATAAC
>NW_015662960.1:0-3455 GCF_001515625.1 Sinocyclocheilus rhinocerous
TCTTTATGCACCAAGAGCTTGTAACACTCCAAAGAGAAAGGATATATTTAAATCGCATCATATGACCCCTTTAATCTTCTTGTTGTCGGTTTAGTCGCATTGCTAATAGAACAGTAGAGTACAAGTCTTGATTTTACATTAAGGATCTGTGGACACCCTGTATCTAAAGCTTTGTTAATATACCACAAACAGTCATTAATGATGAATAAAGAATAAACACCAACCTCCTTGTTCCTCGTGTTTTTATTTCTGCAGGGTTCTGGTTCCTCGTGTTTTATTCTGCAGGGTTCTGGTTCCTCGTGTTTTATTCTGCAGGGTTCTGGTTCCTCGTGTTTTATTCTGCAGGTTTCTGGTTCACTTGTGTTCTCCTCACTCTCCTCTTTAACAAACACCATCTTCACAGCAGATCTCAGTTCAGATGATTCTCCTCCAGATATTCCTGCTTGCTTCAAAACTTGCAAAACGGCTATGAGGATCAGAATATTATAGGTATTTACTGACCTGCTTCCAAAAACTGTATTTTTCTACTTACAGAAACAACATCTCTAACAGATTGTATTAAAACAGCACCACAACAAAACAACAGAGACCGCGGTGAAACTAAACTTCTTCCTCTGAGGTTTAATGGTGTTTGGCAAACAAACGTGTGTGTGTTAGCGCCACCCGCTGGACTGGAGAGTGGAGCGGCGAGAGGAGGGAACATAATGCGGGGGAAATTACTTACTGCGTGTAAAAGGTGCACTAAGGGATTTGGTTTCCTTTTAAAAAGCCGATCTGCACAAATAAATGAAAAATAACTTATAATTATAGACTCGCATGGTATTCGATCAACACCAACAGTCTTCGTGGGTTAGGATTAGAAGAGAAAAACGAGAAAAGTCAAATATTTCAGTGAAAAATCACACAAGGTTCCCTAATAGTTAAGGGACATTCCACCGAATGGTTGCTATTTGCTTCCAAAATTCTTCCAAAAATAACTTAAAAAGACTGAATCTAGTAATACATATATAAAATATTCCAAATCTGCACTGGTCAATCTTAGGTAACTTTATTTATTTATTTACTTAATTTATTGATGGAGAAAAACTGTCTATTGACGAATATCAAGATGAATATTAACAGAGTAGGTGTTATTATTGACTATGCTGGCTAGGCAGTCGAACTGAAATAGCGTGCTCAGTCTTCGGGTCATAAAACATTCGTCCAGGTGATGTGACTCTTCGAAGTTTGGAGTGGATCAATACCGACTGGTTTGTCAATTTCATTGTTTCAGGGTTCTTTATATAACATTGTTCTGACATCCAAATAAGATTATTTTATGTCTGATTTTGTTTTTAGTTGTTTAAAGATTGTTTCTCTTAATGTTAGGGGTTTACGAGACAGCACTAAAAGGAAATCCATGTTTATTTTTGTTAGACGTTCAAATGCAAATATAATTTTTTTTACAAGAGACTCATTCGTGCGAAACTGATGTTAAATGGTGGTTAAATGTTAAATGTTAATCCCAATGGGGAGATCAACTCTTCTGTTGTCATGCTTCACATCATTCAGCAGGTGTCGCTATTCTTCTAAATAAGTTTAAAGGTGACGTATTGGAATTGGTTACCTCAAAAGAAGGTAGATGGTTACTTATAGTTGTTAAACTGGATAACTCTGTATTTGTCTTAGGAAATTTTTATGGTCACAATTCTTCAGTCCAAGCTAAAAATATGTCTAAAGAGGTCACACATTCTATATCAGTATTGATGGGGAAATATCAAGGTGCCTTTTTGATAATGGGCGGTGATTTTAATGATGCCCCAGATGATTTCTTAGATCGTTTCCCTCCACATACGATACCTTCTTCGAAATTTAAATTTACTACCTTTCTATGTACCCATCATTCTATAGTGGATATTTGGAGATTTTTGAATTTGAATGAAAAGTGTTATTCTTGGAGTAACTCCTCTAGATCTTTGCAGTCAAGGATTGATTTATGGTTAATCGACCCAGGATGTGTCCAATATGTTACTGAAGTTACTTATTGCCATGCACCTTTTTCGGATCATAAAATGATTGTTTTGGTACTCTCTGGTTGTGATATTAAAAATAATGGTATGCGAGGCTACTGGAAATTAAATAACAAGTTGCTTAGTAATGAGGGCTTTATTACCCAGGTTCGAGAAGAAGCACAACAGATTTTTGGGAGTAAGCAAATGACACATGTTAAGAAATGGGAGTTATTTAAATTTAAAGTTAGGCAGTCTGCTGTACATTTTAGTAAACAAGTTAAAAAGAATCACTTGAATAAGGAAAAGGCACTTATGACAGAATTAGACTTACTTTTGAAAAAAGATAATCTTACAGAAGATGAAAAAGTCAGATTGGAGACATTAAAAACTCAAATTGATCAGATATATATTAATACTGCAAAGGGGGCATTCATTCGTTCTAGAGCTAAGTGGTTGGAAAAGGGGGAAAATAACACAAGCTATTTTTTTTCACTTGAAAAGCGAAATTATAAAAGACAAATGATCTCCTCTCTTAAAATTGATGATGTACTCACTTCGAATCCAAAATTGATTTCAAATTATGTGGAATATTTTTACTCTCAGTTATATGAATCTGTATTTGAAATGGATAAATGTTCTGACTTCTTTGAGTCAGTTAAGCAATCGGTCTCATCTATTTCTATTCAGTTTCGAGACCTTTGTGATGAAAAACTAAGGAAGCAAGAGATGGTTACAGCTATTCGTTCAATGAAAAAAAATTAATCGCCAGGCACAGATGGTCTTTCAGTTGAATTTTATCTCTGCTTTTGGGATATTATTGAAAACCCTTTATTTGAAATGTATAAGGAATGTATTGAATCAAATGAATTATCGACTTCTATGAAACAGGGGTTAATAACCCTACTTCCTAAACCAGATAAAGATCAGTTGATTTTGGATAACTGGCGTCCTATAACATTATTAAACGTAGATTATAAATTGTTATCGCATGTTTATGCAGCTCGTTTAAAAAAAGGTCTAGACGAAATCATAAATGAGTGTCAAACTGGATTTATGGCTGGCCGACATATAAGTTGGAACATTAGACTGATTTTGGATTTGTTAGACTATTCAAATTTGGTGGAATCAGAGGCTTTAATTGTTTTTCTAGATTTCCATAAAGCTTTTGACACAATTGAGCATCAGTTTATGTATAGGGCATTAAAATCTTTTGGTTTTGGGGAAAGATTTGTTTCTATAATTGAAATGTTTCATAGAGGTATTAATAGTTCTATTAATTTATATCCAAACACTTCTAAAAGATTTCCCATTTGTAGAGGAGTGCGTCAAGGTTGTCCTATATCCCCTTTTTTATTCCTTATTGTAGTAGAGTTTCTTTCAATAAAAGTTTTGAATTCTCCAATTATTCAAGGAATTACCATCTTCAATAAACAAATTAGATTGACTCAGCTTGCGGATGATACT
>NW_015662960.1:4407-6305 GCF_001515625.1 Sinocyclocheilus rhinocerous
TGGAATTTGAGGCTAAACAACCTTAGAGAAACAGAAGGAGAGAATATCAGAATCAAAGTGCTCGATATCCTAAAAATTCTGACTCCGGACGAGGTAGATGACATCCGATTTTACGTTGACACAATCCACAGGATTGAACGTCCTGGGACAGGTGTTAACAGTCCTAGGCCGGTCATCATTCAGTTCGCGTTCCGGACCTATAGAGAGAAAGTCTGGAAAGCTGCACGGGATCATCCTGCACTCAAGGAAAGAGGTGTTCGCCTGGCAGAGGACCTGACATTTGCAGAAAGACAACAGAGGAAGTTGCTATGGCCAAAGGTAAAAGCGGCGAGAGAGGAGGGGAAGAGAGCTTACTTTCGTCGAGCAGATGCTTTTATTGATGGAGAAAAACTGTCTGTTGACGAATATCAAGATGAATATTAACCGAGTAGGTGTTATTATTGACTATGCTGGCTAGGCAGTCGAACTGAAATAGCGTGCTCAGTCTTCGGGTCATAAAACATTCGTCCATATGTGACTCTTCGAAGTTTGGAGTGGATCAATACCGACTGGTTTGTCAATTTCATTGTTTCAGGGTTCTTTATATAACATTGTTCTGACATCCAAATAAGATTATTTTATGTCTGATTTTGTTTTTAGTTGTTTAAAGATTGTTTCTCTTAATGTTAGGGGTTTACGAGACAGCACTAAAAGGAAATCCATGTTTATTTTTGTTAGACGTTCAAATGCAAATATAATTTTTTTACAAGAGACTCATTCGTGCGAAGCTGATGTTAAATGGTGGTGTTCCCAATGGGGAGATCAAATCTTCTGTTGTCATGCTTCTCATCATTCGGCAGTTGTCGCTATTCTTCTAAATAAGTTTAAAGGTGACGTATTGGAATTGGTTACCTCAAAAGAAGGTAGATGGTTACTTATAGTTGTTAAACTGGATAACTCTGTATTTGTCTTAGGACATTTTTATGGTCACAATTCTTCAGTCCAAGCTAAAAATATGTCTAAAGAGGTCACACATTCTATATCAGTATTGATGGGGAAATATCAAGGTGCCTTTTTGATAATGGGCGGTGATTTTAATGATGCCCCAGATGATTTCTTAGATCGTTTCCCTCCACATACGATACCTTCTTCGAAATTTAAATTTACTACCTTTCTATGTACCCATCCTTCTATAGTGGATATTTGGAGATTTTTTAATTTTAATGAAAAGTGTTATTCTTGGAGCAACTCTAGATCTTTGCAGTCAATGATTGATTTATGGTTAATCGACCCAGGATGTGTCCAATATGTTACTGAAGTTACTTATTGCCATGCACCTTTTTCGGATCATAAAATTATTGTTTTGGTACTCTCTGGTTGTGATATTAAAAATAATAGTATGCGAGGCTACTGGAAATTAAATAACAAGTTGCTTAGTAATGAGGGCTTTATTACCCAGGTTCGAGAAGAAGCACAACAGATTTTTGGGAGTAAGCAAATGACACATGTTAAGAAATGGGAGTTATTTAAATTTAAAGTTAGGCAGTCTGCTGTACATTTTAGTAAACAAGTTAAAAAGAATCAAAAAATTGAGACTTTTGAGGGTGGTTCTAGAGATTTTCTGATGGAGGGGTTTGGCAACACTGGCTGAAACACCAACAAACAAGCTGGAGTTTAGCGTTTTTCTAAATGAAAGTGTCTCTCAACCAGTCTGTGTTCTGTCATGCGATCTCGACTGTATTGTTTGCGATTGTGATCGTTGAATAAATGCACTTACTCAACCGCGGTTGTTTGAATAGAGAAACATAGGCTATTGCAATTTGGAATTACTATTAGGAATTTCACTGTTATAATATTTTTCATTTGTTTTTACCAGTTTTCATAATATAAACAGAGAGAGCGCATAAGGGATAAATACA
>NW_015662960.1:9893-10738 GCF_001515625.1 Sinocyclocheilus rhinocerous
TTATTTATTTGATTTGGGGCTTGTTTTAAATTTTCAATTTAGTTTTGTTATTTACATTTACATTATATTTAAATTTTGTTATTTAGCAAACACTTTTATCCAAGGCGACTTACAAATGAGGACAATAGAAGCAATCAAAACCAACAAAAGAGCAATAATATGCAAGTGCTATATTAGTATATTATTATAGTGTTATATTTCAATTTCACAAAGAAACGTACAGTATTTTGTCTAAGCAATAATAAAAGGACACATTTAATTTATAATTTGTCTTAAATCTAATTTTGTTAAAAAAATCGTGAATCGAATCATGAGTTGAGTGAATCGTTACATCAACATGCAATTTCATTGACGATAAAAGACGAGACTAAAATGCATTCAAAAAATGTGCTGCTGTACACTCCTCTGCTACACGAGCTTTCTTGAGTGCGGTTGCCAGATATCAAGCGTTCAAATCCCCCAATCAGAGCAATCAGAGAATCATAGACAAAGATAGACTATCGCAATTTAGAATTATTGATATTACTATTAGGAATTTCACTGTTATAATATTTTTCGTTTGTTTTACCAGTTTTCATAATGTAGACAGAGATTGCATAAGTCTTTGGTATTAATTTATATAATAAAAAGCCTATAATAAATCTGTACACTAGATGAGGTAAAATAAACCATGTATGAGTCCACATTCTATATTGATTTCTGCTCATGGTGGTGGAGCATCCATGAGGCATTTCCCCAAATTTGCAAAATTAGCTAAGAAATAGCTGTGTGCCAGCAACTATAGCTCCCCATCTGAGAGGGTTTTTACAGTGGGATCATTGTCATGCCACAGAGCTTCTCTTAAA
>NW_015662960.1:10877-33593 GCF_001515625.1 Sinocyclocheilus rhinocerous
TACATTAATGAGGAAAAAAAATTAACTTAAATGATTTTAGCAAATGGCTGCAATATAACAAAGAGTGAAAAATTTAAGGGGGTCTGAATACTTTCCGTACCCACTGTATATATGTATATACTTATCCAGTTTAATTATTTCCCCCAGTTGCACAGTGTAATGCACTAAAAATTGTGAATTGCATGCACTAAAAAGTTGACAGAATGCACTTTCTGTTCTTGTTTTGCACTACTTCAGGTATATATACATGTGTTCATTTAATAAAAAAGCAGTAAGTGATCACTTGGTCTAGATTTTTTTAACTGCTTAAATTTGCACTAAACATTTTGTATTTACTTTGAAACAATAGCTGGTCTATCTAAATTTTATTTATTTTTTTAATGGGGGCAAAAGAAAATCATGTTTTTTATTATTTAAAAGCAAATGCAAACATATCGAGATATATTGAATATCGTAAAAATTTTGACATTATCGAGATATCACTTTTTTATATATATCGCCCAGCCCTACCTATTATGCAAAATCCATTTCCACATAGTATCTCTAGCAGTACAAGTTTTCTACAACTACTGTATACAAGTATTAAATAAAGTATAAATATCAAAAATAAATATCTGATTTCATCAAAAATATCTTAATTTGTGTTCCGATGATGAACGAACATCTCACGGGTTTGGAACGACATGAGGGTGAGTAATTCATGAGAGCACTTTCATTTTGGGGTGAACTAACCCTTTAAGCATCTCTCTGTTTATCTATTTTGAAGTAAATTATGTAAATGGTGTAGTAAGTATGAAAATTCTTCCAAATATAAATAATGGTAAGAAAAACATCTGAAATACAGAAATAATGTAGGCCTACATAAAGTAACATTTAAAAACAACCTTATGTCTGGGATGTGATAAAAACTGACTGTTAAAGGTATGGGTGGGTGATTTCGGAAAGGCTAGCAATAGCGAGCTAGCTTTGAAAGCAAGATCCCACATTCCCTGCTAATCACTCTGCAAATCCACGCCTCCTCCAAACACATGAATACACAAAGACAGACCAGAGGCTAACCAGCGACACAACGAGGACGCTGAGGATTGAATGCAACGCTGTCAGATTACCTCATGTCTCATTCACCTGTATAACATTACAGTACAAAGTGCATAATATTACAATAATAACGGCTTCCATTCTCGCTCGGTCTGCAATAGTGTAATGAACGCGCTGATGGCGTATCATGTCTGTGTGAACAGGGTGTGCAGAGGTATGCAAATACATATTTTAACAGGCAGGCAGGACATCCAATCATAATGTTCGGACCAAATAATCTGATTGGTAGAACATTTTATGGTCCTACGCCTTCCACAGACAATATACATATAAATATTTTTAAACCACATAACTTTGTGATTGCTATCAGGACGTGAAGATACTTTCAACCAGCATAACAAAAAAAATTTTTTGAACCAAAATCACCTACCCTGCCTTTTAAGGAAAGGATGACGAATACAGCCAAAACACTGACTGAAAATCACCCGATCTGAAGCGTATCAGTCACACAGCATTCATTTTTAGGATACGTGTGTGTAAATACATTTTTACTTCTGATTTTATCTGCAATGTTTAAAGTCTTTTCAAGCAGGATAAGCCATATATATTAAATCGTTTAGGTGATAACTGATCCTACACAAAATATATTTCTTTATGCAACTATGCAGGAAATATTAAACATGAACATATATCTGATATTAATATCTGAAATTGATTTGAATATACAATAAATATTACAATACAAGCCTCTGTTACTATGCTGCTCTATATTGTATTGAAATTCAAAGCTTACCATGTATCATCTTGGAAATGAAGCTTCATGTCTTTAAAGGCAGAGTAAGCGATTTCTGGTAGCCAATGTTGATATTTGAAATCACCAAAACAAACACGCCCCTACCCCAAAAGGGTCTTGCCCCTATTTTGATAGCTCCGCTCCACATATACGTACACAACCCAGGCAACGATTAGTTAACATTTCTTATTATCAGTGTTAAAAATGGTTGTGCTGCGTAATATTTTGTAAGAGAACAGAATGAATACAAAGTTCAACAGCATTTATTTGAAACACAAATACTTTGTAACATTCTAAATGTCTTTACTGTCACTTTTGATCCGTTTAATTCATCCTTGCTCAATAAAAGTATTAATTTCTTAAATACATACATACAATCTTGTTCACCCAATTCAAGTAGTAGTGTAAATGTTTTAAAGGCAGAGTAAGTGATTTCTGGTGGCCAATGTTGATATTTGAAATCACCAAAACAAACACGGCCCTACCCCAAAAGGGTCTTGCCCCTATTTTGATAGCTCCGCCCCACATATACATACGCAACCCAGGGAACGATTAGTTCTGTGAAACAAAGCAAAACCAATGTTACACCGTGTCTACGGACGTGAGCGGCGCGGCGCAAAAATTCCCGACAGAAAACTGCTGCCGGGTTCTATTTATGACGTGCTGACACAAATTTCAAATGGTTTTCAACGGTCGTTTGATCGTGTCCAGTGTAGGCAGACTTTAGCTGTTGTAGACACGGTGTTACTCACCTATTGAGAAGAAACAAAGCAACCTCGGCGTCCGATCGCAGGCCTCCGCTCCTTGAGTTCTCTGGAAAGCTGATCCGATATTTACATGGGTCCTACTTCTTGCCTTATCGTTCTGCAGACGTTTTCCTCTTTTGTTTTTTATCCAGCATCTCTATCTTTCTGTCGTTCGGCTCGGCTAATGTCTGTCCCATGCACTGAAAGCTCTCTCCTCCACATCACGAGTAGACACGCCCCTTATTGCTGATTGGCTACAAGTTTGTTTTGCTATTCGGCCCGAATCAGTTTTCTAAAGTGTTTTTGAAAAATCACATACCCTGCCTTTAAGTCTGTACTGTATGTTATCAGCACTAGCCTATTTCTCTGAATGATGTTATGATGTATTTCTTTTTGTCCTAATTGAGCAACATCTATTTCAAATAGTGAAATAGATTCTATTTCAATAGAAAATAGATTTGTGCAAATTCTAGCATTACAGTTTCCATAGGAGTGAAATGTTATGTATATATTATTAAATTAACCAACATTGAAATCAACTGCTTCAAGATGCATGCTGTTAATGAAATCGTTGAAACATTTGCAGTAACAAATAAAAACAATATAACAACATAATTACATAAACAGTGAATAATTGTACAAGGTGAATTAAGATATATGCACAAATAAAGTATACAATTTTATTCAGATTTCAGAAAAAGCACTTTGTCATTTGTAATACATGTGTTGAGGATCTCATCCATCTGATGTTCGCTAATGTAATGAATATATGTATTTTTTTAATAGGCAGGGGAAATTCTCAACATTAAACAAATAACCTTTTACATGCAGCACGTTTGCATTGTAAGAATGTACAGGAAACCTTCAGATATAAAAACACTGACTCGTTAGGTGATGTTTTCTCATTAAGATGGTAAGATTTACTATTAATTCAATAGAATTTATGGGAATACTAGGGTATACCAATATGGCGGTGCAGTGGCTTCACTTCTATGAAATCATGAGCAAACTAGTTCTCTATTATAGATCAGTGGTGTAAACTTATAATAATGGATTACTACGGACACTTAACAGACACGCACACAGCGGCCATAAAGGCATCAAGACACATCAGATTGTCTCTAATATATCGCTTATAACTCAAACAACTTGTTTTCATAATCCTCAGAAGTCAAACTCAATCGAAAATAAAATACCATTAATCGCACAGCCCTAAAGTACAAGAGAGACCTGCTTCTAAATTGCAAAATAACGAAAACACGTCAGTGATTGTCTTGATATTATCGCATGTAGAAACAGTTGGCAAGATACAGTTAGCTTGATCATATTTATGTAGCAATAGTAAACTGTAAGGCCCAATCCCATTTTTACCCCTTAGTCCTTCCCCTTTCTCCTACCCCTCTGTTTGGTGCGTTCACGTGAAGGGTAGGGGTGTCTCGATTCTCTTTTGGTTGGAGAAGTAGGGGTAAGGGCCAGATAGCCCTTCAAACGAAGATTTTTCGGGACCACACTTCAAACGAAGGGGTATGAGGATTATCTCAGCGGCTGCCCGAGCGAACAAAAAGACCCACAAATGTAAGCATTATTGACGTTAATAAAGATTTTAATATAATTAAATCATTTGTTTTATGTTACATTCAATCGTGTGTTCATATTTACGGCGATGTTATTCAAAGAAATGTTCGCAAAAAATTGCTAAAGTTTGCTAACGTCATATCATTACAGACTGCACGATACAACATATTTTCATGTCTGATCAGGGCTGTAACCACCAAATACATTGAGGGGGGCTATAGTCCTCCCAATAATTAGAAATAGCTTTTTCTCAAATATTGCCAATTTGAGAGAGAGAGAGCGAGAGAGAGAGAGATAAAAGTTGCATGTGCGCGTCTGTGCATCTCTCTTTAATGAGTGAGTTTACTTCAAAAACTGATTTTTATGCTCTTATTGCAGGAAAATATAATGTAGTGATTCAGATTTTAAACTGTTATTAATAAAAGTCGTGGGGCAGAGTTGACAAGTTTCTTTGCTCCTGGATGTGTGAGCTGCGCGATCCGATACATGTGTGTGTGTGTGTGTGTGTCAGTAAGCAGCACATTAATATAGAACAGTAGTTAAAGGCTCTAATGCACACCAGCACACCAGTATAGGTGTATAGGATGATGACGTGCAACAGTATAGTAGTGGTGTCCCAATTCTTAGGGGACTATTTTCACCCCTACCCCTTGACACTTCAAGGGACAAGGGGTAGGCGTAGGGGTATAAAATAGAATTGGGATTGGGCCTAAGTGTATTTCCTTAATTTCCCCAGCACTTAAAAACAGAACAGTTAACATTCGCTTTTCGATACTACAGTCTTTCTTCATTTAGCCCCAGAGCTGGTTTAATACCGGGTTCAGGTATTCAGTCTGTCTTACAAAAGAAGCACAGAAGAATCAGTTGCAAAGCTACATGACAGTAGGGCTGTGCAAATAATCGAATGTGATTGTCAAGCGCATCTCGTCAGTAGCCGGTTCTGTGATTAATAGTAAATCTCCATCACGTGCTTTCAGATGGAGCAGCATTTACTACACAGAGCCGTAGTTCACTGACAAGCTACGCAATATCGCGTTAATTATCGGCGATGAATCGCCAGTGATTATGAACGCGATATTGCATAGCTTGTCAGTGAACTACGGCTAATCACAGAACCGGCTACTGACGAGATGCGCATGATCATCGCATTCGATTTTTTTGCACAGCCCTAGGCAGCATCAGATCTGAAAATGCTGGATCTGAACATGATCTACTTAGGGCTCATCCACACGAAGCCAGAGCTTTCCCTATCCAATCTTTTATTTTCTTGTTCTTCCGTAAACATGGCGTCGTCTCAAGGAATATCTGCGTACACACAAAACCACTGAAACTGACTCAAAATGATGTAGTATTCATGCCAGACCAGTGTGTGGCGCTGTAATTCTACCACAGAGATACACTAAAAACGGAGAAGACGACTTGGAGCATGTGCATAAACCTTGCGCGCTATATTCAAACCCAACACGATAACAAGAAAAGCTAGTAAAGTTAGTAAAGCTAATGGGCTCAGTAGCTTCTGCAGCACAAACACAAGCATGTAGTCTGCCTTTGTTGTTGTTACGTGACGTAGCTGTGTCTGACTAGGGTCACGACATGGGGTGATGAAATCATTGTTTCACAAAATTTACGGATTGGCTGTACACACAAAACGCAAAGGTGTCATTTTCAGATTCATCCACTCTGGGACCCGGTTTAAAAAAAATTGCGTTTTCAGGCTCCCAAAACGCTGGATCCGTCTGGACGAAATACCAATACGATACAACATTTTTATGTATACAGCTAAATGCGTCTCCGTGTGTACGGGGCCTTACTGTGATTGTTTTTTGTATGTCTGTGTAGAGCAGATGCACGATTGAAACACTTCCCACATGCAGTGCAGTGATATGGTTTCTCTCCAGTGTGGATCCTCTCATGTGCTTCCAGGTCTCCTGACCTATTAAATATCTTGTCACAGTGTGAACACTTGTAAGATTTTTCTCCAGTGTGGATCATCTTATGTGTTTTCAGATGTGTTGACCGACTGAATCTCTTGTCACAGTGTGAACACTTGTAAGGTTTCTCTCCAGTGTGGATCATTTCATGTGTTTTCAGATTTGATGAATGACTGAATCGCTTGTTACAGTGTGAACACTTATAAGGCTTCACTCCAGTGTGGATCCTCTCATGTATTTTAAGATGTGCTGACTGACTAAATCTCTTGTTACAGTGTGAACACTTATAAGGCTTCACTCCAGTGTGGATCCTCTCATGTGTTTCCAGGTCTGCTAACCTATTGAATCTCTTGTCACAGTGTGAACAATTGTAAGGTTTTTCTCCAGTGTGGATCATTTCATGTGTTTTCAGATTTGATGAATGACTGAATCGCTTGTCACAGTGTGAACACTTATAAGGTTTCACTCCAGTGTGGATCCTCTCATGTATTTTAAGATGTGCTGACTGACTGAATCTCTTGTCACAGTGTGAACACTTATAAGGTTTCACTCCAGTGTGGATCCTCTCATGCAGTTTTGTACAGGTCGCTGACGTAAAAGTCTTTTCACAATTAAAGCACATGTACTCTTCCACTTTCAAAATTGAAAAACGTGAAAAACTCTTTCCACACAAATAACATGAATGTGGCTTCTCCTTTGTATGAACTCTCAAGTGTTTCTTTAGGACTGAAGCCCTCAAAAATGTTTTATCGCATTGATCACATGAGTACAGTTTCTCTCCAGTGTGGATGCTCATGTGTTTCTTAAGGCGTGATGATTGTGTGAAACTCTTCCCGCACTGATCACATGTGTACGGTCTCTCTCCAGTATGAACTCTCATGTGAAGCTCAAGACTATATTTGCATTTCAAACTCTTTCCACATTGATTACATGTGTACAGTTTCTCTCCTGTATGAACTTTCATATGTGTCATAAGGATTTCTTTCCGTGCAAAACTCTTCCCGCACTGATCACATGTGTACGGTCTCTCTCCAGTGTGAATCCTCTCGTGTGTTTTCAGATGTGTTGACTGACTGAATCTCTTGTCACAGTGTGAACACTTATAAGGTTTCTCTCCAGTGTGGATGTTCATGTGTACCTTAAAGTTTGCCAAGTATGCAAAACTCTTTCCACATTGATTACATGTGAACGGTTTCTCTCCTGTATGAATTCTCATATGTATCATAAGGCTTGTTTTTTGTGAGAAACTATTCCCGCACTGATCACACGTGTGTGGTTTCTCTCTAGTGTGGACTACCTTGTGTTTCTTCAGGTGTCCTGACCGACTGAATCTCTTGTCACAGTGTGAACACTTGTATGGTTTCTCTCCAGTGTGGATCCTCTCATGCAGTTTTGTACAGGTCGCTGACGTAAAAGTCTTTTCACAATTAAAGCACATGTACTCTTCCACTTTCAAAATTGAAAAACGTGAAAAACTCTTTCCACACAAATAACATGAATGTGGCTTCTCCTTTGTATGAACTCTCAAGTGTTTCTTTAGGACTGAAGCCCTCAAAAATGTTTTATCGCATTGATCACATGAGTACAGTTTCTCTCCAGTGTGGATGCTCATGTGTTTCTTAAGGCGTGATGATTGTGTGAAACTCTTCCCGCACTGATCACATGTGTACGGTCTCTCTCCAGTATGAACTCTCATGTGAAGCTCAAGACTATATTTGCATTTCAAACTCTTTCCACATTGATTACATGTGTACAGTTTCTCTCCTGTATGAACTTTCATATGTGTCATAAGGATTTCTTTCCGTGCAAAACTCTTCCCGCACTGATCACATGTGTACGGTCTCTCTCCAGTGTGAATCCTCTCGTGTGTTTTCAGATGTGTTGACTGACTGAATCTCTTGTCACAGTGTGAACACTTATAAGGTTTTTCTCCAGTGTGGATGTTCATGTGTACCTTAAGGTTTGCTAAGAATGCAAAACTCTTTCCACATTGATTACATGTGAACGGTTTCTCTCCTGTATGAATTCTCATATGTATCATAAGGCTTGTTTTTTGTGAGAAACTATTCCCGCACTGATCACACGTGTGTGGTTTCTCTCTAGTGTGGACTACCTTGTGTTTCTTCAGGTGTCCTGACCGACTGAATCTCTTGTCACAGTGTGAACACTTGTATGGTTTCTCTCCAGTGTGGATGTTCATGTGTACCTTAAAGCTTAACGATTGTGTGAAACTCTTCCCACACTGATCACAAGTGAATGGTTTCTCTCCAGTGTGAATTCTCATGTGAACATCAAGACCATATTTTCTTGTCAAACTCTTTCCACACTGAGTGCATGTAAAAGATTTCTTGGCCCCTCTTTTCTTTAAATCATTCTGTTTGGTTTGAGAGCAACTCAAAGGTTTTTCTCCAGGATTGACATGATTTGTTGGAGAAAAAAAAAAAAAAACAGAAATGTGAAAGTACATAAAAGTCAACCCTGGTGTAATAGTGTAAGGACAATTTCTATACAAAATGTTGTTCCTTTTAATGCAATTTTATAAATTATACTTTCCTTAAACTTTTCATGAATAAGGTACATTGATCTTCAAAATATCATTTTAAAAACATAATGGACACAATCCCCATGTTTCTATAAGGAGAACTATTAAATATGTTTGATCAACTAGACTATTATCTAACATACATTTTGTTGAAAAAAAGTGTCCCTTATTATTTGCTGCTCCATCTATATTATTCAACAGCTCTAAAGATTGTTTCTATTACAACAAACTAAATCTAAAACTGCAGCGGATGTGTTCTTGCTCTGCCCCTTTTATCAAGGATACATCAAGAGATGACTTGTGCAAACTTGTGACAGCCAGGTATCCCAGAATGCATTTCACACCAACCAGCGAGCATTAATGGCAGAGGAGAAAACCCGCGTAATTTTCAAAATATTACTGTTATTGTGCCATGAAATGTAGTTTTAAGAGTATTTCAGGTGAGAATGTAGTTGTTTAAAACTCAAATATGCGTTTATTTATAAAGATAGGGCCTATTTAAATTTTTTTTTGCTTCGGCGATTTTGGAGATGTGAGCTCCAGGCGATCAGCGGGCGCTCAGTGCTCATGTTTCCCACTGAGAGCGCCTCACCTCGGCTTGTCCTTCTGACATTTGCCGCTGGCTCTGATGTCTCTGTAGTGGTTAAACATGAAATAAAATTCGTTTTGGGTCTATCTAACAGATAATCTTCGATTTGATGTCTCATGAATCCAACCCTCGACATTGCGAGTAAATCACTCGCATATGCGACTAAATTTTACTCTGGGCGACTAAATGATATCTAATATTCATTGGCTAATAAATTCTTAGATTTTACTCGCCAGTGTGTGAGTTCGAGGTTATTATAAGTTATAATGTAATATTTAATTTTATTATTCATACAGTGAAGATAATCAGAGTATATGTGGACATATTGCCTAAACCACATGTTAATATGTTTTATATTTTTAAAATGAAAACGAAAAGAGGGTTGTTTTATAATTTGTTTTAAGTATACATACAGTGAAGAAAACGAAAAAAGGCAGTGGTGTTTGATGTTATTTTGATTTATTGTAATGTGTGTACGCGTTGCATGAACCACTTATTTGTGGCTATTAATATGTTTAAATGAAACAGAAAAGAGGCAATGCTGTTTGATATTATATTTAGTTTTATTGTAATGTATATACGCTCCCCGAACTACCTTTTTGTGGCTATTAATATGTTTAAATGAAAACGAAAAGAGGCATTGGTGTTTAATATCATATTTCGTCTTATTGTAAATATACATTGAGAAACTACCTTTTTGTGGCTATTAATATGTTTAAATGAAAACGAAAAGAGGCAGTGGTGTTTAATATCATATTTCGTCTTATTGTAAATATACATTGAGTGAGGATAACTTGAGTAGAAAATGTGAGCTGACTGACATTGACAAGTACACTGCTGTTCAATTGCAGAATTACTGGACTTGCGTCCTCCTGTCCCCGGGAGTTCACACTCCAAGCATGCAAGTCCAAACTTTGCGTACTTGGTATTGAAAAATGGCTAAAGTCCCTTTATTCATAATCGCAGGCGATTCATTGCCGATTATGAACGCGATTTTGTGTAGCTTGTCAGTGAACTACGGCTCTGTGTAGTAAATGCCGCTCCATCTGAATGCATGTGCTGGAGATTTACTACTAATCACAGGAGCGGCTTTACTGACGAGATGCGCATGAAAATCATTAGATTTTTTGCACAGCCCTAAGACAAGTCATTTCACTCGGCGGCCTTCTTTGAAATGCCTCTCGGGCATGCAAGTGCAGCTCCTAGCTCTTTGAATGGAGAAACATCAAATTCTCCAAAACTGTTCACCAGGGCCAGACTGGGACGCAATTTAAGGCCGGGAAATCTCACACTCATCCAGGCCACACAGAAAAAAGGGGCCAAAATGGTACCTTTTGGGGTACAACAGCTTGTCACTGGAGAAGTAACCTTAAAAAATGTCTTTGTACTTTTTTTTTATCCCTAATAGGTAGTGGTTTGGGTCTTACCTCTCAGATTGGTTCTTCAAGGTATCTTGGAGAGGTGAGGTGTCCAAGTCGCAACATCTAGCTACTGGGGTGCCTCAGGGCTCAGTGGTAGATATTAGTACCTTATAGTAATGCATACACATAAGGTACTAATTAGGGCTGTCGCGATTCGTCGATTTTATTTGACTATTCAACTTTTAAAAATTCTTGACTTCACTTTGCTCGCGTCGACTAACCGGCAAAATACCGGTTAAGTATGAATTTTGAAATTCATTTAATTTCAGTGGCTGTAGAATTTCTGTCCTAAAGAAATGGCCAAATATTAAAGATTAAGTGGACATTTAAATGAAATGGTGCTTGGTCAATATTAAACAAGGATTAGATCGCACAGTAATGTGTAAAAATAATCGTCAGGCCGTTGACGCCCCCTGCAGGCCTTTGTTGTAATGCGTAATGTACATTAGCTCTATTGTTTATAATACATTATATATTTTAACAGTTTTGTTCAATAAAACCATATGATTTCTTGCTTTTGATAATTTATTTGAACTAATTATTATTGCCTCATTGCTATTATATATGTATTTTAAGTAATTTTAAAGGCTATTGTTCACTTACATCTATTTTTATTACCACAAAAAAAAAAGTATAATTATAGGGCACTATGAAATCCATTTTATTTCCATATTCATTTTTCTATACTCTGTTTTAATGGTTAAATTAAATTTTATTAATCAAAAAGCCTGTCTAATTAATTGAGTTTTTACAGTTTTATCTTTACCAAATTATGTTTTCCATTATTTATCTAGATTCCATTTTAATGGATCCATTAAATTTTAATAATCAAAAGCATCTCCAATTAATTGATTTTATTTTTAGCCTGTCTAATTAATTGAGTTTTACAGTTTTATCTTTACCAAATTCCATTTTAATGGTTCCATTAAATTTTAATAATCAAAAGCATCTCCAATTAATTTATTTTATAAAAAAAAATAAAAAAGTATTTTTTTCCCCCAGAAATACAGCACATTTACATTTTTCTCCTAAATAAATTCTGGTAAATAATATTTCTGGTAAATACTCCTTTAAAACTTGTTTTTTTATTATAATTTTATTATTAGTAGACTAGAACACGTGGATATGTTGTCATTCTTACTCTATAATACTGAACTTTGATTTCAGTGATTTGGACTATGAGATGGACACTTGCTTCTTGCACTTTATGTTGCACTTTACTTTTTTACTTTTGGATTTCATTTGGTTTAATGAAATATAGTTTAATAAAATATTCTTAAGTAAAATTGTTGAGGTTTTTTGTGGTAAATTAATCGTTTAGATTAATCGATAAATTAGTCGATAGATTAATCGAAATAAAAATAGTCGTTAGTGGCAGCCCTAGTACTAATATTTACCTATTAGGTGTAAAAGGCAAAAAGACGTCCTTTTTAAGGATACTGCTCCAGTGACAAGCTGTTGTACCCCAAAAGGTACCATTTTGGCCTCTTTTTTCTGTATATATCCTATTGACCCACTACAAATTCTGAAACCACAGATAACCCTATTATTTAAATTGCCATCACATAAAAAGGTCTAAATCCTTGGTCTGGGGCCGTGAAAAATAATTAAAGGTTGTCTCTTGAACCACACCTTCTCTTCCCTTTTTACTTTTCTTAATTTTCCCCAATATCTCGGTCTCTCCCTTTTTTTATTGTACCTGTCACTTCTTGACCAGCAGGTGTACTGTTATGAACAGAACTGTGTCCACCTTGTTGCAAAACGACCACCTCATTGCAATTTATCACAGATTGTTATTTATCTTAAAATGACTTAAATACCCGAGATTTAACAAACCTATATTTCATACAAATATATCCAAACAATTTTCTAAAGTGCCTAAAAGTTATTTATCTTAAAATGACTTAAATACCCGAGATTTAACAAACCTATACCTAAAGTGCCTAAAAGTCAAAATCAGTACAATAGAGTGGTTCAACAGATCACAAATCTCACGGTTCGGATCATTTTACGGTTTTTGAGCCACGGATCGTTTTTCGGATCAGCAAGAAAAAAAATCTATGTAACTTTGCTTTCCATAAGTACGATACCACAGCAAAAACTCTTAGCCTAAGAAAGTTCAAACATTATTAAAGAGACAAGTGAACAGCCAGTAAAAATAAGAACAAATAGGCTACACAAATTACAAGCATAGATAAATACAAGAGAACAATGTTACAAATAGACTTGATTGGTGTCGCGTCATAGCTGTGTGGGCGGAGTCGGCGCGGGGGAAAACAGTCCTTTTCCCACAAATTGGAAAAGCATGGTGTTGACTCAGAATGGCCTACATAAAATTATTTCTGCTGCTCGACAGAGCAACATACGCATAAAAACTGAGCCGTATTGGGTCGGACTGTCCGTACGGTATCTGTGACTGGACAAACGACCCAACGGAATGGCCAGAGGTGTCTTTCCCAACATTTTTTGTTACCTAATTGAGCAAGAGACAGCTTAGGCTACTACAAGCCTATACGAGACGGCTTGTGAAAGTAAACATTTGTCGTTTTGTTTTGCTTAATTTTAATAAAGTGATAAAGACTTGAGTAAAAGCCTGTCATACTTTCTTATTGATATATTAAAACGTTTTTTAACATTGACAAAACAGGTAACATTAAGGTCCACTGAAGTGCCTTGAAATGAGCAGCGTTATTCTGTGTGGTGTGTGCTGCGGCTGCCTAATAATTTTCACAAATACATGCCTTAAAATAAAGATAACGTGAAAATATGTATATAAAATACCAAAAAACATGGTTATTGGTTACTATAGCTAAACCATGGTAAAAAACAACATGTTTTGCTACACTAACCATAGTTTAACCTGGTATTTGTAGTAAAACTGTGGTTATAGGCTGCAATTGGTAATAAAAATGCCAAAAAAAAACATGGTTAGCCTACTATACTTTTACTATAGTAATACCATTGCTAATTTTCGTAAGGGATTGTGTATAATAATATGAAATAAATGTTTTAATAGATTATGACAGCACAAAATATTAAAACATTTGGTTTAATGAAATATAGTTTAATAAAATATTCTTAAGTAAAATTGTTGAGTTTTGTGTGGGAAATTAATCGTTTAGATTAATCGATAAATTAGTCGATAGATTAATCGAAATAAAAATAGTCGAAAAAAGTACAAAAAGCAAAGTGAGATTTATTTGATTGCGATGCGAAGGAGGGTTACTGTAAGCCCCATCAGACCTGGGTTGCGGTGCAGGTGGACGGGACTAACGACAGATCATTGCAGTGTATCGGTCATATACATCGTCAGATCAGGTTTTTTAACTTATTAGAGGTACAATAAATTAAAAAATAGATTCATCTGTCAAAAAAGTGTTTTGTGGTTTGATGAGCATAATGACAGCAGCAGGTATTATTAGTCACAAACTTGGCTGCATTTGAGTCTTCAAGCATTTTGAGGACACAACATCGTCAATTAAGTCAATTTAAGGTATGTTACAGTATTCACTGTAGTTGTCCGCTAGTAAAAACAGTTTTATCAGTCATTATCCATGTACGAACCAGCGCAAACAGATAATGTTACCTCACGAAGTTAGCCATCAGTCTCCTTGCTTACGTTGAGCATACCAGCTTATTTCTGGTTCAAACACATATGGCTTAATTAAACCAATATTTCCTCTTGTCATTGCCATTGTATCGCATTTACTACAGTTCAGTCAGTGGATCAGGAGGCTCTGGCTGGTGTGACTGAGTGGAGGCGGGGCTAATTTGCGTATTCATAGATCCGCGTATAGTAAATGAGGCAAGGGTGTAGAGTTGCAATCAAGCTATTTTAAGGCATGAGAAAATTATTTTCACAAAGAAAAAACATTTAAATATGTCATTTTGATGATCAAAGATGAGTTTTAAAGGATAAAATTTTGGACTACAGGGGACTTTAATAAAGACAAAACTCGTTAGCGTAGGCAGATGAAACTGACCTGCACCTGAAGCCCTGAACAGGCATTTTTGCTACATTTCGCTGCTTCTTCTGGCCACTTCCTCTCCTTCATCGTGTCCCGCGCGCATCGACTCTGTTCAAAACCGTCGTTTGAAGCGCAGAACAGATGTGAGCCGATTCCTATAGCGCAGCGCTGCCAGTCAAGACTAACCGATTTATATTTTATTATCGATTTATTATCGTATGACAAAATCGTAAATTATCACTTTGGAATATTGAGAAGGCAAAAATATAAAATATTAATAAAAATAATAACTTTAAAAAAAAAAAAAAAACAGGGCAGCGGGCCAAATCAGCCACCAGGCCACCGGGAGCTCCCGATGGCCAGTCCGGGCTTGCTGTTCACCAAGCTTACAACTAAATATCATATTTGAAATCACCAATGAATCTGACAACAACTGCCTCATAACGCATTATGCTCAAATAGTGATAAAAAAGCAAATTTTTCAGGCAGTCGTGAGCACGAGTTTGGCCCAAAAAGCGGAGTCCAGCGGCCTGGTTTAAGGTTTAATGCGTGTTCGGTCTTTTACTTGCGCCTCTGAATTTATCAGGATTTAGTTTCAATTTTAGTCTAGCTTCGTGTTCAATCTGATTCCAATTTCAAGTGATAATTAAATTTAGGCAATATTTCTAATTAAAAACTGGTCAAAAATATCGATTGTATATTAATTTAGATATTTGATTATTCTAGATCTTCCATATATTAAATTATTCATTCATTGGGGACCTAATGTCTCATTTAATTCTCACGTTGGCCTTACGTGGATCTTACGATCACAAACTCGCCAGTCTGATTTTAGTCAGAGGGTGTAGGTAGACTAATACCTGTTTGCCCGCCTCCTACCGCTTGCTTATGACAAAAAGTGTAGTTTACTTAAGTCTTTTCCCATACAACTTGCTAACATCAGCGATAGACAGAAATCAGGTGGTCTCCAATGATGTGCCTACTGCTCCTATCATTCATGAGCCTTCAGTTTGACCTACCCTGGCCGTAGATTTGCGGTAACAAAAGCCTCCTCACAATTTACTAGTCATAATGCTTTCAGGAGAGTTCAGAATAAATCAAATATAACATTTTATTATTAGTCAGGTAAAATTGTATCATGCCAATTACATAATGAAACAATTAGAAGCCAATTTAGAAAGGATAATGCAATTGTGAATCACATTGTAGCCGCGTGGCAACCCTGCTCCTGTACATAGACACTGTAGTTATAGGAATAGCCAAGTGTTCCACGCAGGAGACAAACAAATTTAACAGTCACACATGCAAGTTATCCTAATTTAACACAAGACACACGGTCTAGAATGCATAGCATCTACAACCTTTTGCCTAAGCATTTCAAAGAACACTTACAGCAAAGCAATCATGTGTTTTAAAGAATAAACTTAACTTGCCTGTGCGCACATGTAGTAGCACAAACAACTATGCAGTGTGTTCTATGAGCACAATGTGTTTAACACAATTACACTTTTGAATAAAAAACGAAATGCATACCTGACAGCAGAGAGACACACAGCAGTATGTGAGATTTTTAAAGGAGACAGCCCACAACCAGAGTATGTGAGCGGAGCGGCGTGATTTTGCCTGGGGCTAGGAGCAGATTTTTTAAAAGTCGTAACGGAACGCTACCGCTCCGTCACGAGCACAAATTATGCCAACTCACACATTAAACATAATTAGTTAGCTTGACAGATATGTGGATCACATATGAAGGTTAAAATGGCGATGGACGAGTGCGGGAGGTTAAAGCATGTTGTAAGTTGTACAGTTTGTTAATCTCCGCTCGAAACTAATGTGCTGCTACATTGCTGCACACGGACAGAACACACAAGCTCGCACATAACGTACAGATCGCGCGCATTTTGGACTGAAGCACTGCAACACCCGCTGACTGCCATTAAACAGCTTGGAAGATCAAAGACAATTTTTAATATAACTCCGACTGGATTCGTCTGAAAGACGAAAGTCATATACACCTAGGATGCCTTGAGGGTGAGTAATTTATGGTAATTTATTATTCACTTGGCTGCTAACACGCACGTGCAGCGGAGAAAATGACAGAGACAGAGATTATATCTAATCTCCATCCCCGCCGAAAAAAAAGTTAAAATCTGCAGTATGTGAAAACTTCGGATAGGGCTGTGCAAAAAATCGAATGCGATTTTCATGCGCATCTCATCAGTAAAGGCGCTCCTGTGATTAGTAGTAATTCTCCAGCACGTGCTTTCAGATGGAGCGGCATTTACTACACAGAGCCGTAGTTCACTCAAAAAATTTACAAATGCAATAAAATATTGGTATCGGTACTCGGTATCGGCAAGTACCAAAAATAAAAGTATCGGTATCGGGCGAGTACTGGAAAAAGTGGTATCGGTGCATCCCTAGAACGCAGGGTTGTCCTTGAGGACGAATCCAATTAACAAAAAATGTGGACGCAAAGTGGCTGCAAAAGCATAGTAGACACTGACAAGCTAGGCAATATCACGTTCATAATCGAATGCGATTCATCTGCGATTATGAACGCGATATTGCCTAAATGTCAGTGAACTACGGCTCTGTGTAGTGAATGCCGCTCCATCTGAAAGCAGGTGATGGAGATTTACTACCAATCACGGGACCGGCTTTATGTCAAGATGCGCTTGACAATCGCATGCGATTAATTGCACAGCCCTAACATGAAGAGCAGCATCATTTGAAATCACGAGTTTAAAGTTTGTCGATCGTGCGTCTTCAGAGAAGCTGAACTCTCCTCCTGTCCGCATCCAATTCGCACGGACCGACCGTCATGCAGAGTACACGCGATCATGCAGGATACAAATGCACACTTCACAAGATCTCACAGCTGGATTCGACTAAGTTTGCAAGGCTTTTGAAATTAGATGTCCATTAGTCATTCAAAGATTTGTTTAAATTATATAAATGCGTATTTGCTGAATGCTGACGGCAAACGAGAAAGTATTATAATGTTTGCCTTTCTATTACTAACAATATAATTAATAATTAATTTTAATAATTAATAATTAATTATAATTTATCATTAATAATTTATGCATTTAGCAGATGCTTTTATCCAAAGCGACTTACAGTGCATTCAGGCTATACATTTTTTACCAATATGTGAGTTCCCTGGGAGTCGAACCCATGACCTTTTGCGCTGCTAACGCAATGCTCTACCACTGAGCCACAGGAGCACGATTTAACAGTTCTATCTGATTATTAGACAGACTTATGTCCGTGGACAGAACTGTTAACGACGACAGGACAAGAGGGAAAATGTGAGCACTGTGTGTTCAGGCGCTGCCGTTCTCAGCGCCGTCAAAATAAAAGTCCCGCTACGAATGCATCGGCCAAACAGAAAAACTTATTGGCCGATGCCGATATTTGAAAAGTACGGTACCTTTGATGTACCGTAAACTGTAGTGTGAAGGTGCACGACTCGGCCTTGCTCTGTCTCACACACACACAAAGAGAGAGTGCGAGAGCTAGACAGTCTGTCTACCATGCAGAATTGACACGCTACATGTAAATTGTATTCTTTGTTGTATTTTCCTGTCAAAATTCCAAAATTCAGAGTTCCTTTGGAATTCTTCAGCTTTTAAGAACTGCCGGGTTCTCCGGTAGTGGGCGGAACTAATGCGCAAATGGCAATTGGCTGGCGCTCACCTATTATCAACCCTGTTTTGATTTCAGCAAATCAATTGGAGCAAACGCAGATAACGTGATTAATATTCATGAACCCAGCAGCTCATGAATCCTTAGTAGGGCTGAGCAAAAAAATATTTTTCGATTAATCATTTTTTAAATGATGTTGATTCGATATCGATTCTCAAAAGCCACGAATCGGTCTTTTTCGGTATTTATTTCAGCAAACATTTAAAACAAGATCTGATTAGTGTGAATCGTATCATTAGTCTTCTCCACTAGATGTCACCCTCTTATTTACCTTGCATGATGTTACAACAGAAAGCCTGTCATTCATTCAGTGCTTATCATGGCGGAGATACTATTGACAAGAACCAAGAACAAAGCATTATGCGTGATTTGCAATGCTCAGGTGAAATGCTAATACTACAAATCTGTGGAAGCATTTGGCATCACGTGTAAAGGCCCCATGATTTCTGCAATGAATAAATGGCGGATGCGTATTTGCTGAATGCTGACGGCAAACGAGAAAGTATTATAATGTTTGCCTTTCTATTACTAATAATATAAAAGCAATACTTATAATACTTTTTGTGAGCACTGTGTGCTCAGGCGCCGCTGCTCTCAGCGCAGTCAAAATAAAAGTCCCGCCTCGAACGCATCGGCCAAACAGAACAACTTAACGGCCGATGCCGATATTTGAAAAATGGCAAATATCGGCCGATATATCAGCCTTGGCGATATATCGGTCGACCACTACTTAATATATCAATTATCTAGAAGTAAATGCAATTTAAGCATTGAATGCAAGTATTGAATAATGTTTTTCTTATATTTATTGCGTTTAAACGCGTCTATTAAAAGATTGTATTACTGTACCGTATAAAAAAAAGAATCATAATGTGAAAAAGCCATTTAAGTAACAATGTTTGGATTTGGATTGGGTGCTTCTGCACTGCTTACGTACTACACATGGACTGCATATGCACTGCAAACGGAGTATGTGTGAACCTGGTGTAAAAGGCCGTCTCTCATACAGCTCATGAAATCAGGCTTGCGCTGTGTGTAAGCTATTGTGCAACAATTGCACGATTGTAAAAACTAAAATGCAGTGCATGATAAAACATTTAGGTGAGATAAATATATACATTTGAAAAATGTCTTAAAAATGCCCCCTTCCACCCCTCAAATGAAAAAAAAAATTCCCCTCTCACAAGAGTCACCCAAGAGGGGAATTCATTTTTTAAATCTTGATTGGATCATCACTATAAATAATTCTACATGATAGAAAGAAGGCTTTAAAAAGATCGGTATCGGTAGATATTGCTTTATGTGATCGGCGATCAATAATCGGCCACAAAAATCCTGATCAGAGCACCCCTAATAAACACCAACCTCCTTGTTCCTCGTGTTTTATTCTGCAGGGTTCTGGTTCCTTGTGTTTTATTATCCGGGGTTCTGGTTCCTCGTGTTTTATTCTGCAGGGTTCTGGTTCCTTGTGTTTTATTATCGCTTTTAAATGTAGTTTGGGGTAACAGAGGGGTTTTATAGGTTTGACTGAAATAATAATGCAATAACTGACACTTTAAATCAATGTTTCAAGAAACAACAACAAAAAAATTGAACAAAAAACAGAAAAAGACAAAAAAGTAGCCATTGATAATATTAAACAATATGTAGTGGTATAGTATATAGTATTCAAATCAAAGTGTAATAAAATTAATTTATGTGTGATTTATGTGTAAATTATGTGCAATGTCTTAATCACTAGGGATTGTTACATAGGGCTATACAGGCAACACAATGATATTACAGATACTAAATTGTGCTAAATGTTTATCTTAACAGTCAATTTACAAATAATGCATTCAGATTTGTGGAACTCAATGCACTGAATCCCCACAAATTAGTGTCGTTACTATGACAACCAATTTGAATGTGACAAGCAACTGGTGTCTGAAAAAAATTATATATATATATATAATTTGTGTGTGTGTGTGGGGGCAATAGGGATTTCGCCTAGGGCGTCAAATTGGCTAGAAACGGCCCTGATTAAAGGGTTAGTTCACCCCAAAAAGAAAATTAGCCCATGTTTTACTCACCGTCAAGGCATCCTAGCAGTATATGACTTTCTTCCTTTAGACGAATCCAGTCTGAGTTATATTAAAAAATGTTTTTGATCTTTCAAGCTTTAGAATGGCACGCAGCGGACAACGCCATTAGATCAGTGGGCTCTGTCAGTGCTTTGGCAAGGTAACACTTTTTTTTTGCCATGCAATAAAGCTAAGTTCAAAGGCCAATTTAAAATATTGGTACCGTAAATAAAGTGCACAAAATCAGTATTTTGTTTAGGCAGTATTTGTGGCACTTTTGTGGTACATTTGTCCAAATATTTGTGGCAGATTTGTCCAAAAGGTGTTCGTTTTTTGCGCCAATGCATTGTTAAAGGATCAGCGTGTCATGTAATATTCCCATATAAACTTTAACATCCAATTAAAAAATATTTGTATAGTAAAATTTGCTAATTCACGAGATCAATACATCCTTTATTAGACCGCTTTGTCGAGTTAAATGCATTCTTACGGAGGTGTCGAAATGCTGAATCAATTCATTCACTTCCAACAGCGCTTAATGGGAGCAGCGTCATAGAGGGCAGAGCGTCACGTTATTTAAAGGGGACGTTAACGCGTTAACGAGTATTAAATAATTAAGTAGCTGCATTGGTTACTTTTATGCCACTGATAAAGCTTTTAAATGTAGTTTGGGGTAACAGAGGGGTTTTATAGGTTTGACTGAAATAATAATGCAATAGCTGACACTTTAAATCAATGTTTCAAGAAACAACAACAAAAAAATTGAACAAAAAACAGAAAAAGACAAAAAAGTAGCCATTGATAATATTAAACAATATGTAGTGGTATAGTATATAGTATTCAAATCAAAGTGTAATAAAATTAATTTATGTGTGATTTATGTGTAAATTATGTGCAATGTCTTAATCACTAGGGATTGTTACATAGGGCTATACAGGCAACACAATGATATTACAGATACTAAATTGTGCTAAATGTTTATCTTAACAGTCAATTTACAAATAATGCATTCAGATTTGTGGAACTCAATGCACTGAATCTCCACAAATTAGTGTAGTTACTATGACAACCAATTTGAATGTGACAAGCAACTGGTGTCTGAAAATTATATATATATATAATTGGGGGGGGGGGCAGCAATAGGGATTTCGCCTAGGGCGTCAAATTGGCTAGAAACGGCCCTGGTTTTTACTGGTAATTTAAATCCTAATGGAATATGTCCCATCTTTTAAAACCATTTTTAAAAGATGATGGTTTGTAATGTTTGTAATGGTATTCATGGGTTTCAGTCACGTGACTTTTTTTGATGCGGCCGCCATCTTTAGGACCTTGCGTAGCCTCTCCTTGGTGATCGGAAACCAAAATAACACTTCACCAACAACGGAAAACATATTATTTAAAAAAAATAAATAGATACTTTAGGATTAGATCCTTATTTACTGTCAAGCGAACTGCTGACTCCACTAAAGCCTAGTGAAAACTTACCAATTTGACGTTTGCTGATAGGCTATTTACATCTACCTCATACACAGTCCCTCTCTGTAGACTCGGGCCATTTTCAGTCAAATTTTCACCTGCTAGAGACTTGTCCATCGGCAGCAGTCTGGATGCTTGCGTACTCCCTTTCAGATTCTGGGCCGAATCAACCGGACCAGATGCGACAGCCGTAACTACTTCACTACGGACTCGGCCCAGTTTCATTTCTATATCTAAAGTCCATTAAATAACTAGCTTGACCAAGCTGGCATGAGGAACATTTATTTACAAAACCATGCAATTACAGCAAAAAAACAGCAGTTATACAATAAAGTGTAGATAAAATATTTAACACATTTTGCTAAATTACTCATGCATTTACTTGAATGAATGAGGCATTACACTTGGACTGTACACTCTAAAAAATGCTGGGTTCAAAACAACCCAACTGCTGGTTCAAAACAACCCAATAGCTGGGTTTGTCCCTTTTTAACCCAGCGCTGGGTTATATTCAGGGGTTGGCTTTCGTCACATCAAATTGTGCATAGAAAACTTTAACCGCCAGCTGTTTATCATTGCTGCTGGAAGTGCATTCTTCAAGCATCAATTCAGTCGCATCTTCCTCTAACTTGATTACTTTTACTTGAGTATATTTTTTCAGTACTCTTTCCACCACTGGTTATATTTAACCCAGCATTTTTTAGAGTGTAACATTTAATAAATAAAGGTAAACCTTGGTAAATGGCAAAGTTTTGGAATTAAACATTTTGTCCTTGGTAAAACAATTTAAATAATATATAATTATTACCTAACTGTTGTGAATCATTTTTAAAGGTAATCAGTGAATACTGTTCTTGGTTGTT
>NW_015662961.1:0-495 GCF_001515625.1 Sinocyclocheilus rhinocerous
GGTCCGTCATCCAACAAGAAATGTCTGTCAGACATGCTGAGATGCATGCAGCTATTGCCGGATCATCAGGATGGAATGAGAGGTAGAGTTGAGTGTCATCAGCATAGCAGTGATATGAAAAGCCATGTTTCTGAATGACAGAACCTAGTGATGCCATGTAAACAGAGAAGAGAAGTGGTCCAAGAACTGAGCCCTGAGGCACCCCAGTAGCTAGATGTTGCGACTTGGACACCTCACCTCTCCAAGACACCTTGAAGGACCTATCTGAGAGGTAAGACTCAAACCACTGGAGTGCAGTTCCTGAGATGCCCTTTACCAATAGGGTTGACAGGAGGATCTGGTGGTTAACCGTGTCAAAAGCATAGCCGAGCCTTCTCAGGACGAATCTCCGTGAGTGTTTTGAAGAAACAGCTGTTACGGCGTATCAGCGGGGGTTGCCATCCAGGCTAATGAAACCTCGGCGAGCTGCAGCTGTCATTCTGCGGTCTTGCCGCG
>NW_015662962.1:0-271 GCF_001515625.1 Sinocyclocheilus rhinocerous
GTTGTCTATGGCCCCAGAAAATATTGAAGTTGTCGATTGAAATTTACTCCTTTTAAGCTGCAGATTCTTTGTAGCCATGTTTAAAAGGGAGAGTTGTACCAATGATTCGCTCCGCAGTCTGGACTATCCTCTGTAGTCTTCTGAGGTCAGTTTTGGTAGCTGAGCTGAACCAGACAGTTATAGAAGTGCAGAGGACGGATTCAATGATGGCGGAGTAGAATTGTTTCAGCAGCTCCTGTGGCAGGTTGAACTTCCTCAGCTGGCGAAGGAA
>NW_015662962.1:397-508 GCF_001515625.1 Sinocyclocheilus rhinocerous
CTGAATGACTCCACTGCAGCCACAGTGCTGTTCATGATGGTGAGTGGGGGGAGAGCAGGAGGGTTGCTCCTGAAGTCCACTATCATCTCCACTGTTTTGAGCGTGTTCAGC
>NW_015662963.1:0-1575 GCF_001515625.1 Sinocyclocheilus rhinocerous
TGTAGCCACACACTTCCTGTTTTCTCAATGGCGCCCTTTTTTTTTATTGTCTTTAGATATTAAACAATAATAACAAACATTTTAAGAACAAACTGAATCACATTTTGGCAATAATACATTAAAATGAAAGCATGTCATTTCAAGAAATGGATTATCTTTCTCAAAATTTTTGACAAACACATCTTTTTCATCTTTCATATTATAGTAATCAAATAGAACATTTAAAATAAAACACATCTTTATCTTAAAGAGTTTGCACACAGGTATTTTTGTCTTCTTTTGTTTGACCAAGTTTCTGGTATTGTTGTCTTCTTTTGTTTGACCAAGTTTCTTCTGCTCCAAATTACAAACCTAGCAATGGTTAACATGAAATTTTAAAAACACTCATTCTGAACATTACCTTTAAAACCAAATAAAAACATTGTTTCCCATTCTTCATTAATATATCTTAGTTCTACTCCCAACTTGCTTGACATTTGTTTTAATTTTTATAAAACATTGTAACTCTGTACATTTAAAAAAAAAAAGGTGTAGCACTACTTCATCTTCCCTATGCAAAACCTTACACCTTGCATCGCTTGCCAGACCAATTTTGCATAGTCTCATTTCACTTAGTAAACAATTATGTCTTAAAATGTAATCAAAATTTTCTAAAATTGGACTTTTCCACCAAGCTCTCAGATCCTGCCATATTTTTTTTTGCTTCCATGCTTGGGAATAATCTTTGACAATATTCTTCCGCTTTTGGTGTTTTAAAACCATCTTTACATAAACAAGAATAAAACATCTTTAATATACCATCTTTAAAAGCATGTTGTTTGTCATTGATTTTTAAAGCAACCACCATTCCATCATTACTCTTGTTGTTTGTCATTGATTTTAAAAGCAACCACCATTCCATCATTACTCTTTGGTTCTGTTTTATCTTCTAAAATATTAATCCATTCTTTCGATATTGCCTCTTTCAATTTTTTATATTGATTTTCTTAAGACAGTTTTAGTTTCACCATCATAATTTTCTATAACTGCATCCCTTATTACTTGCACAGGTACAAAGCCAGGTATCACGTCATAATATCTTTAATTTGCTTTATCCCCGCATCATACCATTTTTTATAATAAATTGTTTGATTTCCGCTTTTAATTTTATTATTCACAAACACAGTGGTTGTCTTAAAATCTCTTCCTTGCTAATAGACATACAAAACATACTTTTTCTAAAATCACCCCATGCTTTTACAACTTCTTTATAAAACTCTGGAATTCCGTTCATCATGTTTTCTTTTAGTTTCATCCATAGAACATCTTCTCCCATTTTTCCACATTTATTTAAAAAATAATTCATTACTCCCTTCCAAGCATATTTTCCAACTTTCCAATATTTATTAACAATTTTAATTCTTATACTTTTCATTCTTATGAATGGATCTAATAGTCCTAGCCCTCCTTCCTCCACCTTTCCAATTAAAGTGTCATAAGCAATCTTTGGTGTTTTCCCTTCCCATAAAAAGTTTAATACAATAGATTTAATTTTTTATACACCCACATAGGCAAACTCACAGAACCCAGTACATA
>NW_015662964.1:0-516 GCF_001515625.1 Sinocyclocheilus rhinocerous
ACTTTGCACCAGTCTTCTGCTGTCCAATCCTTGTACTTCCTGCAAGAATTTCAGTCTGTCCTTGACGTTTTTTCTTGGAGAGAAGTAGCTTCTTTGCTGCCCTTCTTGACACCAGGCCGTTGTCCAAAAGTCTTGGCCTCACTGTGTGTGCAGATGCTCTCACACCAACCTGCTGCCTTTCCTGAGCAAGCTCTGCACTGCTGGTGAAACGATTCCGTAGCTGACTCCTCAGGAGGAGACGGCCCTGGCACTTGCTGGACACTCTGGGACGTCCTGAAGACTTCTTCACTGCAGTCGAACCTCTCTCCTTGAAGTTCTTGATGATCCAGTAAATGGTTATTTCGGGTGCAATATTCTGTAACAATTTCATTGCATTTTGATGCAAAGCGATGATGGCTGCACGACACGTGTTTCTTTGGAGGTAACCATTGCTAACAAGAAAGTGCTTCTTCCCTTCTTTTTATAGCAATTAGTCTGCTCTTACAATCTATTTAGTATGATAGTGATTAACCTGAC
>NW_015662965.1:0-147 GCF_001515625.1 Sinocyclocheilus rhinocerous
ACGCCGCTGCTCTTTTAGAAGCTCTTTGAAGTCGCCGGATGGCGGGCAGGGGAACCTGACCAGAACTGCTGCGTCGCTGAAGAAGCGGAGAAGCAGGTCAGCCGAGCTGAGAGGTCCCGATTCCAGCTGCGAAGGCGTGTCAACGGC
>NW_015662965.1:342-539 GCF_001515625.1 Sinocyclocheilus rhinocerous
CCATTGGATCGTTTTTAAAGCCCTGCACGAACCAATGGGCGTGCAGTTTCACTGACGCAGTTTCAAGACGCAGTACGAGTGAAGTATCGAAAGGGAACATGAATTATCCAGCCATGGCTTCCTGTTTCACAGGAATATAAATAGGAGAATATAAAAAGGCCAAATTCCCTTAATCATCCATCACAATGAGAAAAACC
>NW_015662966.1:0-540 GCF_001515625.1 Sinocyclocheilus rhinocerous
GTCAAACAGCTACAATAGAGTGTAGTCTGGATGTAGGACTAACCTTTAATGATTTGGCTTGGTATCAGCAGAAACCTGGAGAAGCTCCTAAACTCCTCATATATGACATGAACAGCCTCCAGTCAGGAACTCCATCTAGATTCAGTGGCAGTGGATCTAGCTACGGAAGTGATTTCACTCTGACCATCAGTGGAGTCCAGACTGAAGATACAGGAGATTATTACTGTCAGAGTTCCAGACTGAAGATACAGGAGATTATTACTGTATGAGTTTACACTGTCCTAGTAGCTGTGTGTTCAAACAGTGATAAAGAGTCATACAAAAACCTCCGTCAGTCAGAGTCACAGTGACTGCACTGATACAGCTGAGAGACACTGCAGCTGCTCTACAACACAATCACACACAACACTGATCAACACAAACACTAATAACACAATATCATTATTATTAATAGAAATATTGTATTTCTGAAAATAATTAGTCAGTGTTTCAATGTGATCATCATATTTAGGTGTAATATATGATTCCTGTCAATCAAAC
>NW_015662967.1:0-1252 GCF_001515625.1 Sinocyclocheilus rhinocerous
ATTGGTAATTTAATAGGCTTGTTTGAGATGTGCCTCGCCTCGCCTCGCCTGAAATGTAGGCGGGAGTAGGCGGCTGCAGTGAGGGGAGGAGTGAAATAAGCGCAGTCAAGACTGACAGTTCTGACCTTTCGAAGTGAACAGACACAAACAAGATCAAAGACAGATATCGCGTTATTATCACTCATGTGCTGTGCTGCTGATTAACATGATATAATTTCAGTTCTGTTGCCTTTATATAAAAATAAATAAGATGAACAAGACACTCAAAGAACTTGCTTTTTAATTCCATACAAAAGGCGTATTTATCATTCATTTTTACTTTAATACAAACATGTATTTTAGATTTTTATAGAAATATGACAACAATCACATATCTCACACAAATATTGCTCTGTCATGGTGTTTGGGAATATTCATGCATAGTTTAAATACTTAAATCACATGAAACCAGATAAAGAAATAAAACATTTTAGAAGAGAACACAGCATCACGGTTGTCTGAACCAATGAGCATTAAGCGGTGTCATCAGTCAGTCGTTTCCCATCATGCTTTTGATCAGCGCAGTTGGTGGAGAGCAACTGCGCTCGACTGCACAATCCGACACAGCGGTTCAAGATGGCGCCCCTTGCCGTCACGAGAGTTTTTTTGCACACATCAGCATGACATCAGAGCAAGTCGGATGTAACTCGGACACTTTTGTAAACTGGCATTCATCTCGCGGTGATCGGTTCTGCGCAAATTTTGCTCATCTCAAACAAGCCTAATGACTAAAGCCGGGCTCACACTACAGGATTTTTGGCTGGATTTTGCTGTCGCAGACAGATTTCCACAGTCTGCGACAAAACCCCCAGATCGTGACCAAATCGGTGCTCGTTGCGGCCGAAGCTCGTTAAGTATGAGCAGGTCAGCAACGTGATCCAAACCTGTCTCGAGCTATCACAGACGCTACAACATTTTCAAACCTGTTTGATATTATCGCCACGCGATCTCATAAAGCCGGGCTCACACCACAGGATTGAAAGACTAGCCGAATCACTGTGTTGCACTGTGTTGCAACAAGTTTTGTTCTCATCTGTCGTTGTCTTGTCATAGGTGCGCACATACTACACAACCCAATGCTAACGAGGTGCACACACTACAAAACATTCAGTGAAGAGATGTTCCCGACCATCAGCGAAAATACATTTTCTCACATAAATTCTTGCGATAAATTACAGCGATTATAGGCCATATCTTCAAGCATGGACGATCA
>NW_015662968.1:0-914 GCF_001515625.1 Sinocyclocheilus rhinocerous
CACTCAGAGGAAATGGTTTACTAGTTGTGTACTGTTTTGATGTCAATGTTAATTCGGGTTCATTAATAATCTGTTCTAGGAGATGAAGATAATAATAGTAATGTTAATGGTAATGTGCAGAGTGTGAAATGGATTTACCTGGATTTATCTGATCAACAGTTGTAAGTGGCTTATGAGAATGTATCTTTAATAATACTTGTATGCTTTGTTCTTCCTTTAGAAAGCATCATAAGCCACAACCGTTGTTTATCTGGGGTTTAAGTACTCACACCAAGTTCCTTTGTACTTTGTTTTATTTTTGGAAACTGTGTGGAAATCATTGTAAATCTAGAAAAAGGGAAATTGGGGCAAATTGGTCCAAAGTGATTTCTGTGAAAAGGAGAATTACTTGAAGCCTGTATTATTTGGTTTGTTCCTTTATACAATTAGGAAACAGATTTGTTGTTGTTGTTGTTTTAAAAACCCTGTTGTATAAGTGTAATTTATACACCATCCTACAATTGGAAACCTTGGGTCTTAATGCAGCGTCATAAGCCTTTTGCATATGCATACGCATTTGCATTTGCTTTTGCTTTTGCATAGGCTGTCAGAAATAAAGAACCCCTTGTTTAGATGCCTGGCAGTGTTTGAGCCTCTTTAATGGTGCATAAAAGTGCACGCTCACATATAGTTATAGTTATTTCTCTTGGTGTGTACGGGCCTTAAGTTTTTAAAGGGGTCATATGATGCCATTTCAATTTTTCCTTTCTCTTTGGAGTGTTACAAGCTCTTGCTGCATAAAGAAGATCTGTAAAGTTGCAAAGACTAAAGTCTCAAATCCAAAGAGATACTCTTTATAAAAGTTAAGAGTCAACCACACCCTCCTAAAACGGCTCGTTCTAACATGTCTACGTCACGATGTGGGAAAATTTGCA
>NW_015662968.1:924-1109 GCF_001515625.1 Sinocyclocheilus rhinocerous
GTCGACGTCACGATGTGGGAAGATGTGCATAACGCCGCACAAATGTTCACGCAAAGACAGAAGGCGTGCGTAACTTTCTTGCTGTTGCCGCCACTGCCATGTTGTGAATCCACTGTGTGTTTCATTGTGAAAGCATTTTCATATTTAAATAATTTGCCAATGATGATTCAAACGCGAGTTTTGAG
>NW_015662969.1:0-999 GCF_001515625.1 Sinocyclocheilus rhinocerous
AGACAAGATTTTTACACTATTTTAAGAAATCTTCAATGATGAAAACCATGCCTGGACAAATAGTCTGCAGGTGCATTGAAATGTTTTAACTAATCTTGCAATAAATGCCATCTCAGTTCTGCTTTCTGAGTATGAATTATTATATGCAATAACAGAGAATACTCAAGCACTGTAAAAGATTTTGCCACAAACTCAACTGACTGACTTCTCTTCTGTATGATTTCATGAGTCTCTTCAGACCTATAGAATTGTACTTGCAGGCTATGAGTTTTTAGAATGTTTGACCTCCTATCTGAACTTTTTTCCACAAATTGATCATAGAAAAAAAAAGAACAGTTCTTTCTTAGTCTTATTAATTGCAACCATAATCAAAGTAGGCTACCCTCTCAATATTAAAATCAAAGCGCAAACAGAAACCAAAATGTTCTTCAAGCATGATACAGAGCTAAGACATGGTTATAACTACACATCCTATTATAGTGTGCATACTAATTACAGCCTAGATATTGTATGCAGCCTAATTTGCATGCATCAGGGAGCCGCAGCCGCTCTCAAACTGCTGGTATTGAAATTGCGTTTGAATGCGCGCACGCATCCTTTTTAGTTTCGCTTTCGATTTCGCGATCGGGACCGGAGGTGCATTGCATTCTACGAGATTTGTCAGACACTTACAGTGCGTGTCCACGAACGTTTTTAATTAATTCCTATGGAAGTTCAGCTTCAGAGAACGCTCCAGCTCAGCTCTGCTGTTGCCATCTCCACCATCATCTCGCCTTACTCCCGTGATTGCTGTCTGAACTCCTGACACGGGGCCCCCTGGTGGCCACGGGGGCCCTATGCAGCCGCATATATCGCTTATTAGGTAGGGCCGGCACTGACTGGAGTTCAGAGAAAGTGAAACTAACTTGAACAACAACACGGATGCCTGCAACGATCAACCTCTTTAAACAACAGAATATTTATTGAGCTGTTCAAAGATCCGTGTGGTCACATCTTATA
>NW_015662970.1:0-125 GCF_001515625.1 Sinocyclocheilus rhinocerous
TGGGCGGGATTATTCACATGTCGTTATAGTTGCCCCGCCTCTACTTCCGCGACTCCTAAAAAAAACCTTTTTCATTCCGCGTCGCCCCATCAAGCTCTCGCTGGATCCGCTCCTCTGCTATCAAC
>NW_015662971.1:0-219 GCF_001515625.1 Sinocyclocheilus rhinocerous
TGATGTCACTAAAGGGGATGGCCTTTTCTTAAAGGGGCGGATTCACCAATACGACAGAGTGGACAACCATTCAAGGGACATGGACAAACTCTTCTTTTTTATTAAATAAAAATATAGTTTTTATTACCAAATGATCAATACACTCAAATTGAGTAATCTCTTATTTAACAAAATATTAATAGGATAACAACATTTTAAAATTTTATGATTAGACGACAT
>NW_015662971.1:369-482 GCF_001515625.1 Sinocyclocheilus rhinocerous
GTTATGAATATAAAAACTTAGCCTAATATAACACACCCTTTCACCCCTTTCATTATGTTTAAGTTATTATGGCAAATTAGTTATTTATGTACAGGACACCAAAAGGCACCCTA
>NW_015662972.1:0-826 GCF_001515625.1 Sinocyclocheilus rhinocerous
AACCGGAGAGAAAACTGAACTGAACAAAACAACAGCAGGTAAGCACACCAATGATCTGACAAAAGACAATAGCAAACACTCCACATATATAGCAGTCCTGACGAGCTTCAGGTGTACTGAACTGATTAGCTCGGCAGCTGAGAAGCATTGCCCCAGCAACGAGCTCCACCAACACGTGACAAGGAGACAGACAAAACAAACAGGAATGAATGCACAGACCTGTGAACCGTGACTGTACTCCTCCTCCTAAGAGAGAGGAGCCTATCAGAGGTGCCTACCTGTCGATTGTAATCATCGATAAGGGAGTGAAGCAGTATGTCCCTTGCGGGAACCCAACTTCTCTCCTCCAGACCGTAACCTTCCCAGTAGAGGTCTTCACGGGTCCACTTCGATCCGAAAACCCGAGGTCCGACCCAAGACCCGAGCGGGTTCGGGTCCAAAATTTCTACGAGTGCCTCGGACACGGGTCGCGTTCGGTATTAGCGGCCTCGGGTCTTGGGTAATTTAAAATAAATGTGCTTTTTTTCAAATGCTTTTCTTTTTTGTGTGCAGAAGCCTTTAAATAAATGCAGTCGGGTCAGACTCGGGTCTAATTTCATCGGGTCTGTCTCAGGTCGGGTTTTTCTTTAAAAATAATTAATTTATGCACGTCGGGTTCGGGTAAGAAGTGATTCGGGTCGGATACAGATTTTAGGACCCGAGAAGACCCCTACCTCAGACACCAGGATATCCACCAAATACTGGAATCCGCCTCCCTTCCGTCTTGAGTCCACAATACGTCTGACCGAATAAGCGGGTTCCCCATCTATGAGACGCGGCGGTGGGG
>NW_015662973.1:0-860 GCF_001515625.1 Sinocyclocheilus rhinocerous
TTCAACAAACTAAATGGAAATGAAATAATATATATTGAATTTATGTGTGTATGGTTGTACATACTGTGGCGGGACGACCAAACGACAGACACAGTGGGTGTGGCGTCAGGCCTCGGAGAGGCTTTTATTAACAAAATATAAACAGTGTCCAGGAAAAAGGGGAATCAAGTGTCCAAAATAAAACAGGGGATCTGGTGTCCTCGTCGTGCTGCGGGGTTCGTGCAGGGAAGGGCAGTGGTCAGGAAGGAAGGGTCCAGGTAAGGGGCGGAGTCCGGCGGCCGCACGCGCTCCCCTCTCCAGTCCGGGGCGCGAGGGGCGGCGGCTTCTTCCAGCGGCTGCATCCATCCGCCCACGGCGTGCGAAGGGACTAGTCTAGACGGCCCGGCATCCTGGCCCGACGGCCGTGTAAATCACGTGTTAATCGCCGCCCTTCGCCAGGCTCCCGACAGGATTGGGTGCGTGAGCGAGGAGGGGCGCTGAAATAGCCAGGGCTAGCGGCGTGTGATGGGGCACACCTGAACCGAATGGAGCCTCATCACCGCCGCTGTTTAAATGCCGAACACGCCTCTCCTCGGGAGACCGGTCTCTTCCCCGTGCATGCACGGTGGTGTCCTCGTGGGTCCAGGAGGGGTGCGTAGAGGGACTTCCGTGCCGCCAGAGTCGCGAGCTGCCGGACCCGCAGTCCGGACGAGAACCGCACCCGTTACACGGCCGTCGGGCTAGGATGCCGGGCCGTCTAGTCCCTTCAAGCGCCGTGGGCAGAGAGAAGGACGAAGCCGCTGATAGAAGCCGCCGCGCCCCGGACCGGAGAGGGGACCGCGTGCGGCCGCTGGACTCCGCCCCTTACCTGGACCCTTCCT
>NW_015662973.1:911-1535 GCF_001515625.1 Sinocyclocheilus rhinocerous
CCTTTTGTTCTTTAAATTTTGAATTGTTTTTAGCTTTATTTTTTGTTTTTCATTTAAATGTTAAGTTTTGAAATTGTTGTATGCATTTGTCATTTTTATTTAATTTCTTTATTTTTAAAAAAAAATGTGTATAAGTAGTATTTATAAAGTTTTAGTTTTGGATCTGTTTTTAGTTGTTTTAATACTACAAATGATTGCTTCTGTTGTCCTCATTTGTAAGTCGCTTTGGATAAAAGTGTCTGCTAAATGACTAAATAAATAAATCCACAAAGAACATTTGTAGAACAATCCTAAAGAAATGCCCAAACCGGAAACAGTTCACTGTCCATCCAGATGCAGGCCATGATGAAACTGTACCTCCGCTCTGTGACTTCTTGAAAATCCACACCACATCTCTTAACCGGGCTGAATACTCGCTGTGTTAGTACATGTTTATTTGATATAGTAAGTATAAAATAAATCATGAGCTGAGTTTAGTAGGTAGTTAACTGTGAGTTAATTATGATTGGGCCCCCTCAAGTAAAGTCATGACAAAATAATGCATTAACAAGCCACGAGTTAAAGGGTTAGTTCACCCATAACTGAAAATTAGCCCATAAATTACTCACCCTCAAGTCATCCTAG
>NW_015662974.1:0-1435 GCF_001515625.1 Sinocyclocheilus rhinocerous
TGAAAACGGATGTACACGACCAGACCCACTGGAGAAACTAATGACGGGAGTCTGCCGTTAATAAATAGGGTGTCAAATTATCTGATTAGGTGGATGGTGCGAAGGTATGACTTCTCTTTGCAAAGGGAAGTGAGAGACATAAATAGAGGAAGTACTACGTTCAGTTAGACTGTTTGTTCATTTGTCTAGCCTGCTTTGAATGCGGTTTCAAATCGACTGAATTGTTGGATTACTGCAATTTGCATGATTTTTCTGGCCTCCTCATTATCTTTATGCAAAGCATCCAAGAAAATGAAGTTCATTTTTCTTTGATCTTAGCAAAAGGAGAAAAGGAACAGAACAAATATGCGGGGAACGCTGGTGATTTTCCATCTGTGACCGTATTTATCATTTGGGTGGGTCCCTGACCCTCCACTGCGCTCAGGTGAGCACTGGTTGCAGGAGACGTAAAAATAATAAATGGCTTAATTTCAGGGCTGAATCTGGGTCATTCTCTGCCATCTCTCACAGGCTTTTGCCTTTGCGCCAAGGCCAGCTGTGTTCATGGCCATTATCAATCTAAGCATTGATCTCTTCTGCACTATTTAACTGTTGTGTGAGGCGGCTTGAAAAATGTCACAAATGACAAATGTGGCTCATAATGAGCATCTTGAATGTGAAGTCATAAAGCCACACACACAACCAAAATAAAGTACCCACAGTTTGTCATTCATTGTCTTCTGCAAAGATATTGAAACTATATTAGTGAAACTAAGATATGAAATATATATATATATATATATATATATATACACACACATACACACACACACACATACATATATATACACACACACACATATATATATAAATATATATATTAGGGCTGTCAATGGATTACAATTTTTAATCTAATTGATCACACCCTTTTTCTGTGATTAATGGCGATTAATCGCACACTTCATGAAATTAAGCATAGAGCATTTATCTTGTTTCAAATGTTTATGTTGTCATCATTTGCTACAGTGGGTACGGAAAGTATTCAGACCCCCTTAAATTTTTCACTCTTTGTTATATTGCAGCCATTTGCTAAAATCAGCAATGTGTGTGGAAACAATGTCTGTGTCTGTGCATAAATACCATGTGCGATCCGTGCGTCAAGAGCATTAATATAACGGACTCACACGTGCTTACTGTACGACTCCTGTACACCACCGCAATCGTCTTTACCTTGACTGCAGTCTTCATCCATCAAAACTTTACTAGCGAGACTGGTTATCCAGTCGAGAAAACGTAGTTTGCGTCTCATCTTGCCGTATAGCGGTGGGATGTGTTGACAATCCGTTCAGTCTGTGCTTCACACAGCGCGACGTGTGAGGGCTCGCGCTCTTCAGAGACAATCACAGAATATGACAGAGCTCGTGTTTAAAAGCGAAACACACTGGAATGAATAATT
>NW_015662974.1:2458-2830 GCF_001515625.1 Sinocyclocheilus rhinocerous
TTGGGTTAAAGGGTTAGAATAGAAATTGTGCTTCAGTAATTTTGCGTTAATTGCGTAAAATTATTTTAACGTGTTAAGGATTGTCAAATTAATCGCATGCGTTAACACGTTGACAGCCCTAGTTAAAATCAAGCACTCTCTGCATAAACCCTATTCAAGGAGGACATCAGCGACATTACCTCCTGTCCGGTGAGGAAGAGCAGCACATCTCCCTCATCTTCCTCACACATGTGGATCTGGATGACCGTGCGAATGGCCGCTTCCAGGTAGTCCCTCTCCGGCTCGGGCGTGTAGAAGATCTCCACGGGATGCGTCCGGCCGGGAATGGTCAGCAAGGGGCAGTTGTCGAAATAAATCTGGAACTTTCCAGCA
>NW_015662974.1:3553-5290 GCF_001515625.1 Sinocyclocheilus rhinocerous
CTTGAATTAAGTAATTATTATAATTTAACATTTTTTTATATTAATTTAATATATTATTTTATCATTGCTGTTGTCATTTATTTTTCAAAAAATTTTGTTTTATTTGAAAATTAAATCAAAGAAATATTACTGTCATACGATTAAAAATACAATTTAATAATAATAATAATAATAATAATAATAGAAAAAACAACAAAACGACACATAATAGAAATAATAATAATAATAATAATATTTTAGAGAACAACAGTAAGATTACAAAAATAATATTTATGGCCATTTTAATTTCTTTGCTTTAAAAACGTTCAAACTACAGAGCTTTGCTTTGGTGGAAAACTGCAGGGAGACTTTAAAGCTCCTATTATTGAGAACAGATTTACAAATGAATCATTACAAATTTGGGGAAGATGGTTGGTGCACGTGACATTTTTTAAAAGCATGCTATAAGTGACCCAAACTCACAGCGCTCACAGTCATGAAACTTAACTTGGAGAAAAATAATTGAATCAGAGACTCTTCCATTTGATAACTGCACTAAGCCATACTGCAACTCTCATGCTTTAACCAAAGGTACTTACTGTTTTGTTATAATGAAGAACAATCTGAAACACCCTAATTAATACCTTTAATAGCCATTGCTGAAAGATCTCTGAATGCAAGGAGCTTTTGGCTACAGGGGGCCAAAGCAAGGTCTTCTGTGAAATGTTGTAAAGCATAAGGAAACCCTTGTTTGGACTAACCTGTGTGGTCTTTCCAGAGCCTGTCTCTCCAACGAGCACAAAGCTCTGATGCCGGTTGAGGATGTCATTGAAGCGTTCTTTGTACTCCCAGACGGGCAGCTGCAGCCTCTTCTTGAGGATCTCGAAGAAGCGCGGCGTGTGAGGCAGGTTGGTGAAGGGGTTGATCTGCTGTTGCATGGCCGTCTGCTTGAGCGTGAGCATCCCGCCGCCGGGCACGCCGGAGCTGAGGGACGCACTGGACACCTTGCTGTCTCGATCCCGGTCTCGATCCCGGTCTCGGTCACGATCACGGTCCCGATCCTTCGACCGGTCGTCCCGATCTCGGTCACGGTCCTTACTGATGGAAAGACATCAATAACAACACAAGGATTTAGTTTCCTGGCAAAAGTTAATGTTCAAACTGATAGCATTCATGAGAATTTGATATTCAAACTATGTGTTTATGCAAGCGATTCCATGACTCTGTTAGCTAACTCTTACATAACATCTTATTAAAGGGGTCATCAGATGCAAAATTCACTTTTACATGTTGTTTGAACTGAAATGTGTGTTGGCAGTGTGTGTACACAACCACCCTATAATGATAAGAATCCACCCAGTGTTTTTTATTTATAGATATATAAAATATCTATATAAATCCAACCCCCTTTCTCATATGACAGTGGCATCAGGCTTTGGTTTTATCACAGACCCGCCCTGAGTCCGCCATTATTTCACCGCCGGAGCAGATGTATCAGGATTAATTTTTTTATTCATATCATGATTCATTTTTTTTATGAATCTTTGCAAATCGCCTTTCCTAATAATGGGCTAATTAGCAAGTTTCACGATGAATGCGGGCGGCTAAAGTTTACAGCCTCAGAGAAGCTCGTCACCCCACAGAAGAGAGGGGCGGGGTCAGCAGAGCTCATTAGCATTTAAAGGGACATGCACCGAAACGGCTCACTGTGAACAGAGCTGTTTTTGACAGGGTAAAAAGGGTGTTGTTTTACACTAC
>NW_015662974.1:6596-9640 GCF_001515625.1 Sinocyclocheilus rhinocerous
CTTGAATTAAGTAATTATTATAATTTAACATTTTTTTATATTAATTTAATATATTATTTTATCATTGCTGTTGTCATTTATTTTTCAAAAAATTTTGTTTTATTTGAAAATTAAATCAAAGAAATATTACTGTCATACGATTAAAAATACAATTTAATAATAATAATAATAATAATAATAATAGAAAAAACAACAAAACGACACATAATAGAAATAATAATAATAATAATAATATTTTAGAGAACAACAGTAAGATTACAAAAATAATATTTATGGCCATTTTAATTTCTTTGCTTTAAAAACGTTCAAACTACAGAGCTTTGCTTTGGTGGAAAACTGCAGGGAGACTTTAAAAGCTCCTATTATTGAGAACAGATTTACAAATGAATCATTACAAATTTGGGGAAGATGGTTGGTGCACGTGACATTTTTTAAAAGCATGCTATAAGTGACCCAAACTCACAGCGCTCACAGTCATGAAACTTAACTTGGAGAAAAATAATTGAATCAGAGACTCTTCCATTTGATAACTGCACTAAGCCATACTGCAACTCTCATGCTTTAACCAAAGGTACTTACTGTTTTGTTATAATGAAGAACAATCTGAAACACCCTAATTAATACCTTTAATAGCCATTGCTGAAAGATCTCTGAATGCAAGGAGCTTTTGGCTACAGGGGGCCAAAGCAAGGTCTTCTGTGAAATGTTGTAAAGCATAAGGAAACCCTTGTTTGGACTAACCTGTGTGGTCTTTCCAGAGCCTGTCTCTCCAACGAGCACAAAGCTCTGATGTCGGTTGAGGATGTCATTGAAGCGTTCTTTGTACTCCCAGACGGGCAGCTGCAGCCTCTTCTTGAGGATCTCGAAGAAGCGCGGCGTGTGAGGCAGGTTGGTGAAGGGGTTGATCTGCTGTTGCATGGCCGTCTGCTTGAGCGTGAGCATCCCGCCGCCGGGCACGCCGGAGCTGAGGGACGCACTGGACACCTTGCTGTCTCGATCCCGGTCTCGATCCCGGTCTCGGTCACGATCACGGTCCCGATCCTTCGACCGGTCGTCCCGATCTCGGTCACGGTCCTTACTGATGGAAAGACATCAATAACAACACAAGGATTTAGTTTCCTGGCAAAAGTTAATGTTCAAACTGATAGCATTCATGAGAATTTGATATTCAAACTATGTGTTTATGCAAGCGATTCCATGACTCTGTTAGCTAACTCTTACATAACATCTTATTAAAGGGGTCATCAGATGCAAAATTCACTTTTACATGTTGTTTGAACTGAAATGTGTGTTGGCAGTGTGTGTACACAACCACCCTATAATGATAAGAATCCACCCAGTGTTTTTTATTTATAGATATATAAAATATCTATATAAATCCAACCCCCTTTCTCATATGACAGTGGCATCAGTCTTTGGTTTTATCACAGACCCGCCCTGAGTCCGCCATTATTTCACCGCCGGAGCAGATGTATCAGGATTAATTTTTTTATTCATATCATGATTCATTTTTTTTATGAATCTTTGCAAATCGCCTTTCCTAATAATGGGCTAATTAGCAAGTTTCACGATGAATGCGGGCGGCTAAAGTTTACAGCCTCAGAGAAGCTCGTCACCCCACAGAAGAGAGGGGCGGGGTCAGCAGAGCTCATTAGCATTTAAAGGGACATGCACCGAAACGGCTCACTGTGAACAGAGCTGTTTTTGACAGGGTAAAAAGGGTGTTGTTTTACACTACTACCGAGAAATTTTAACCAAAGTATGTTATAGACTTTTCATTAAGACGCTAAAGAAGCATATCAACTTGTGGAAAATGGGCATCCGATGACCCCTTTAATAATGAGACTTCACAGTGTTTCAGAGCTGCTGAGTTTCAGTTTATTTGCGGAAACCCGACTGACTATCTGTCTTCTGGTGGTAAACAACGTGTATGTGTATCTATTTGACCCATTTAATAGCAACTTAGTAATAGGCCAGCAATTGATTTCAGACAAACAACTCTTTCTAAAAGTATAGATAACTACAGAAGTTTAAATAATGCAGACTAACAGCTTTCACAGTTTATGTACTATCAGAGGTCAACGTAGGTCTGTTTTAGTGTTTAAAGTTAGTGTTCAAAATCAATTCTCCTGTGAAGCAAATGAATGGGATTTTAACTTCTGCTGCACCCTTAGTTTTACTACTAAAGATAAGTGTTTTATTTTTTTGGATAAATGCTTGTAGCTTGGGTTGAATGGTGCACAGCGATGTCTGAATCTTTAAAGAATTTCTGTAGGTTTCAGATTTTTTCTTTAAATGAATCAGTTGAGTCGGTTCTCAAAAGAGTCTGAATGATTCGTTAACAAACCTGATTAAATCAGTTTGGTCGTCAACTCACTGAACCAAGTGCGAAAACATATTTTGGCAAAAAAACTGGGACGCATCTTTTGGCAAAAAAATTTAATAAATACAAAATTAAATAAATCTTTGGACGTTTTAACAATTTTACTAAAACCGCCCCTGTTTTGCATAAAATCAAAAGCGCCGAAATTTTACGGAAAAGATTCAGTTTTGAGGTAGATCCTTGTGCTTTTTGTTTAGAAGAGCCTGAAACCATTGAACATGTATTTTTTTTCTTGTCCAGTCACATTGAAGTTCTGGCAGGATCTTTACAGCTGGCTAAATATTGATATCAACACTGATATTCCATCACTGAATTTGTTTCAGGTTTTGGTTTTTGGTTGTGCAGATGGTCTTTCGAAAAACATGTCATTGATGTTAAACATTATTATTACAATGGGTAAATATCATATACACAAAAGTAAGTGGAATAACAGTAAACCCTCTTTAAATTGCTTTAAAAATGAATGTAAAAAATACTTAGAATCTTTAGAATCTTTATCCAAAGATAATCAATCCCTTGGGGAACTGTATATAACCATGTATGAGTCTCTTTCCTTTCTTTCCTTTTAAGATTTTTTACCCTTTTTATTTTTTTCCTCCTTGCAACCCCCTCAAATGTTTGTTTTGTTTGTTGTTATTGTATATATATATATATATATATA
>NW_015662974.1:9744-12578 GCF_001515625.1 Sinocyclocheilus rhinocerous
TAAAGTGTATATTTTGTCATATGCATTTTATTGTTCCCCATTTGAGTGTGTAAATTGATACTGTTCAATAAAAAAAAAATTAACAAAAAAATCCAAAAAATCCACAGTTCAACAAGTTGACGACAGAACCGATTCACTCAGGTTAACGAATCGTTTAGAACACTTAGAACACTAGATTCAACCGAATCGTTTAAAAGATCCGGCATAACAGAACGACTCATTTAGAATTTAGAACTACTAACGTTACTTATAACTACATTAAACCCAAACTATGAGCAATTAATAAAAAAAATACATATTAAAAAATAATACAATGTCACTGAAAACCAAAGATAAACAAAGCAGGCCGCGCTTTAGCAGCCAAAAACCAGCCTCATTAACATAAGATCGCAGGAATTACACGCTCACATCCCCAAACACTAAACACTTTACTTTTTTTATAGTTAGTTTTTTGAGGACAGTTTCAGAGCCTAGTTGTGCCACAATCCAACACCGGCAAAGTCACGATTACACAACATATTTACACTCAACATCACACGCTGCTCATTTAGCGGCCTAACTATGCTTCACACAGGCTTCATGTCTGCTTCTTTACACACTGCAAACCAGAAAAATAAAGTAACTACTCCAAAAAAAAAAAAACAAGAGAAATGTAAATAGTGTCAGTTGTACGTCAAACCGCCGCAGCAGCAGCAGCGCACGTGCTAGCGGCATCAGTCACAAAGACTCACACGCTTCTGTACAAACAACGAGCTACAATAACCTCTTCGGAAAGCAAGCGTGCGTTTGATATACAATATGTGTTAGCAACGATGTCACTATCTGTGCAGTATTAAACCCACACCAGCACAAGAGTGTGAACATGCTAGCACAACCTAGCCGCTCACTGCTAAAACACTCCTCCAGCTCAACATACCCGTCAGATGACCTCTTCTTGCTCGACGAATAATCATCGCCTAAATCCAACCGATGCCGTTTTGACATCTCGTAATAGAAATATTAATAAGGCAAAAGAGAAAAGAGTTTGGTCGGTTTCTCCAGCGCAGCCACCGCTCTCTCTCTCATGCACGGCTAAAAGACAAGATGGCGACCGGAAGCACTTACCTCATCACTATTATTTCAAGTGCACTGAAGATCAACACTAGAGCAGACACCTCTGATTATGCATATTATTCATTGCAGTATATTTTGGCTTTGGATGCAAGAGATGTATACTAAATAATGCACGTTGTCGGCTGTCTGCATACAGTACCGGAGGATATTATATCTAGCGCCAAATAAAGCAGAATACTTAGAATCTTTAAAACACTTATCCAAAGATAATCAATCCCTTGGGGAACTGTATATAACCATGTATGAGTCTCTTTCCTTTTAAGACTGGCAAGATTTTGTATCCTTTATTTTATTTATTTATTTATTTTTTCCTCCTTGAAACCCCCTCAAATGTTTAAAGAGTGTTTGTTTTGTTTATTGTTATTGTATGTAGATATATACATATATACACACATGGACATTTATGTATGATGGAGACGTGATTGTTAAAGTGTATATTTTGTCATATGCATTTTATTGTTCCCCACTTGAGTGTGTAAATTGATACTGTTCAATAAAAAAAAAATGACCAAATTAAATCACATACATTTGTTGACAGTTAAATGTCCCAGAATTCAGAGAGGTGGTGTTCTATAGGTTGTAGGCACATAAACAGAATAACCGAGAGACTGTAAAATTGGGGTAATATGGTCATATTTTCTTGACCTGGTAAGGACTCTAGCCGCTGTATTTTGGACTACCTGTAGCTTGTTTATTGAGGATGCAGGACAACCACCTAGCAGTGCATTACAATAGTCCAGTCTAGAGGTCATGAATGCATGAACTAGCTTTTCTGCATCAGAAACAGGTAACATGTTTTGTAGCTTGGCATTTCAAGATCATTTCATTTCTTTATTGTCCTCAATAGAGGAAATTTGTTTCTAAGATGGAAGAATGCTGTTTTTGTAACATGGCAAATCTGATTTTCAGAAATCTGAAGTTGCTGTCTAATATAACACCCAAATTTTTTGACTGTAGAGGAAGTAACAGTAAATCTGTCTAGATGCAAATTGTAATCTAAGAGATTCCATGTACTGTTTTTTTTTATTTTTGTTTATTTATTTATTTTGGTCCAATAAGCAATATCTCTGTCTTATCCGAATTTAGTAGAAAATTATTGGTCATCCAATCTTTTAAATTTTTAACAGACTTTGTTAGCTTAGATACTTTAGAAGTTTCATCTGGTCTTGTTGAAATATACAGTATAGTTGAGTATCATCAGCATAACAGTGGAAACTAATCCCATATTTTCAATGTATATTGAAAATAGCAGAGGGTCTAAGACAGATCCTTGCGGCACTCCATACTTGCATTAATTGAGATGATTCCCTGTTTAAATAAACAAAGTGATAATGATCTGGCAAGTAGGATCTAAACCATCTTAAAGCCCGCCCTTGAATACCTGTATAGTTTTGTAATCGATCTATGAGTATGTCATGATCTATAGTGTCAAACGCAGCACTGAGATCAAGTAAAACTAGCAATGAGATGCAGCCTTGGTCTGACGCAAGAAGCAAGTCATTTGTAATTTTAACAAGTGCAGTTTCTGTGCTATGGTGGGGCCTGAAACCTGAAATTCTTCATAGAGATCATTTTTTTGCAGGAAGGAGCACAATTGAGCAGACACAACTTTTTCTAAAATTTTAGACATAAAAGGAAGATTTGAGATGGGTCTGTAATTTGACAGTTCACTAGGATCTAGTTGTGGTGTGTGTGTGTGTGTGTGTGTGTGTGTGTGTTTG
>NW_015662974.1:13441-41765 GCF_001515625.1 Sinocyclocheilus rhinocerous
CATGGTCAAGTCAAGTCAAGTCACCTTTATTTATATAGCGCTTTTAACAATACAGATTGTGTCAAAGCAACTGAACAGCATTAATTAGGAAAATAGTGTGTCAATAATGCAAAATGACAATAGTAAACACTAATTTTCCAGTTAAAGACAGTTCATCATTGAATTCAGTGATGTCTTCATTCAGCTCAGTTCAGTTTAAATAGTATCTTTGCAATCATTTGCAATCAAGTCAACAATATCGCTGGAAATGAAGTGTCCCCAACTAAGCAAGCCAGAGGCGACAGCGGCAAGGAACCAAAACTCCATCGGTGACAGAATGGAGAAAAAACCTTGGGAGAAACCAGGCTCAGTCGGGGGGCCAGTTCTCCTCTGGCCAGACCAAACCAGCAGTTCAATTTCAGGCTGCAGCAAAGTCACATTGTGCAGAAGACTCATCTGGTTCCTGTGGTCTTGTCCCGGTGGTCGTCTGAGACAAGGTCTTTACAGGGGAATAACATCTGTATCTGGTGTTCATCTAGTTGTCCTGGTCTCCGCTGTCTTTCAGGGCTGTAGAGGTCCTCTCTAGGTGCTGATCCACCATCTGGTCTGAATACGTACTGGATCCGGGTGACTGCAGTGACCATCTGATCTGGATACAGACTGGATCTGGTGGGTTGTTTCAGGGTTGGCATCATCTGAGGTCCTCTGAGGGGTTGGCATCATCTCTTCTCAGGTGTTCTGGATCCAGACTGAAGCTTGTGTAAATCCTAGTTACATCCCGTGGCAAAAACAGAGAAACAAATAGGGACATAATTAGCGTAGCTGCTGTTCCAACCAAGCAAAATTTATTTGTTTAACCCAAACTAAAGAATAATAATGTGCATTTGATCAGATATAACTGCAGTACAAGATTATGATATGCATTATTTGAATGCTTGGCCAAAGAGATGTGTCTTTAATCTAGATTTAAACAGAGAGAGTGTGTCTGAACCCCGAACGTTATCAGGAAGGCTATTCCAGAGTTTGGGAGCCAAATGCGAAAAAAGCTCTACCTCGTTTAGTGGACTTTGCTATCCTAGGTACTACCAAAAGTCCAGAGTTTTGCGACCTTAGGGAGCGTGATGGATTGTAGCGTGGTAGAAGACTAGTTAGGTACGCAGGAGCTAGCCCATTAAGGGCCTTATAGGCAAGTAATAATATTTTGTAACTGATACGGAACTTAATAGGTAGCCAGTGCAGAGACTGTAAAATTGGGGTAATATGATCATATTTTCTTGACCTGGTAAGGACTCTAGCCGCTGCATTTTGGACTACCTGTAGCTTGTTTATTGAAGATGCAGGACAACCACCTAGCAGTGCATTACAATAGTCCAGTCTAGAGGTCATGAATGCATGAACTAGCTTTTCTGCATCAGAAACAGGTAACATGTTTCGTAACTTGGCAATGTTTCTAAGATGGAAGAATGCTGTTTTTGTAACATGGGAAATATGATTTTCAAAAGACAGGTTGCTGTCTAATATAACACCCAGATTTTTGACTGTAGAGGAAGTAACCGTACATCCGTCTAGTTGCAAATTGTAATCCACGAGATTCTGTGTACTGTCTTTTGGTCCAATAAGTAATATCTCTGTCTTATCCGAATTTAATAGGAGAAAATTATTGGTCATCCAATCTTTTACATTTTTAACACACTCTGTTATCTTAGATAATTTAGAAGTTTCATCTGGTTTTGTTGAGATATATAGTTGAGTATCATCTGCATAACAGTGGAAGCTAATCCTGTATTTTCTAATAATATTACCAAGGGGCAACATGTATATTGCAAATAGCAGAGGACCTAGGACAGATCCTTGTGGCACTCCATATTTTACTGGTGATAATTGAGATGACTCCTCATTTAAATGAACAAAGTGGTAGCGATCGGACAGGTAGGATCTAAACCATCTTAAAGCCCGCCCTTGAATACCTGTATAGTTTTGTAATCGATCTATGAGTATGTCATGATCTATAGTGTCAAACGCAGCACTGAGATCAAGTAAAACTAGCAATGAGATGCAGCCTTGGTCTGACGCAAGAAGCAAGTCATTTGTAATTTTAACAAGTGCAGTTTCTGTGCTATGATGGAGCCTGAAACCTGACGGAAATTATTCATAGATATCATTTTTTTTGCAGGAAGGAGCATATTTAGCCATAAAACGGGAGATTTGAAATGGGTCAGTAATTTGCCAGTTCACTAGGATCTAGTTGTGGTTTCTTAATAAGAGGCTTAATAACCGCCAGCTTGAAGGGTTTTGGGATGTGACCTAGAGATAATGACGAGTTAATAATATTGAGAAGCAGTTCTTACGGGTAACAACTCTTTCAGTAATTTAGTGGGTACTGGATCTAATAAACACATTGTTGGTTTGGATGAAGTGATACGTTTATTTAGCTCTTCCCATCCTAAATTACAAGTGCACATTCATTACAATTATGTGCATGCAGGAGTATGCAGGTTTTATCTACATTTATGCTTTTCAGAAAAACGTTTTTCCAGTTTACAACAATATGCTGTCATGGGTTGAGGGCTGTAATGAAGCACATAACAAAGGAGATCCTCTGAAGTCTTTTTAATAAAACATAAAGCAAGAGAAAATACAACCACTCCAACTCAAATCAAACGGAAACAGAATCAATGCAAGACACAAGTGAAAGGAAAACTGAGGGCTTAAATACAAAGTAGAACAAAGGAAGAACCAAACACGACACAACACATTGTTGGTTTGGATGAAGTGATACGTTTATTTAGCTCTTCCCATCCTAAATTACAAGTGCACATTCAATACAATTATGTGCATGCAGGAGTATGCAGGTTTTATCTACATTTATGCTTTTCAGAAAAACATTTTTCCAGTTTACAACAATATGCTGTCATGGGTTGAGGGCTGTAATGAAGCACATAACAAAGGAGATCCTCTGAAGTCTTTTTAATAAAACATAAAGCAAGAGAAAATACAACCACTCCAACTCAAATCAAACGGAAACAGAATCAATGCAAGACACAAGTGAAAGGAAAACTGAGGGCTTAAATACAAAGTAGAACAAAGGAAGAACCAAACACGACACACCTGAACTGAGGACTCAAATTAATCAGTAACCATGGAAACAAACAAGCAGGGAACCGAGGAGAACTAAACTAATAGAAAGCTGACAGACATGAACAGAAACAGATCTGAAAACAAACAGAAAATGTGGCATGCAGGTGAGTAAATAATTGAATGTTTATTTCTGGATTAACTATCATTTTCACTAAAAGATGTCTCAGACATAAATTATCTACTACGTATTATCACAAATCTGATGTTATTGCCTGCGGCAAATATCCAATTTTTACTATGCATATTATTTATGCAAAGATTTTCAGAAATCACTTTACAGTATTATTCCCATATTATGTGTTTAGTCAACAGTTAATTTATTTCTACCCCATATATAATTGGGAAATCATCAAAACCTGTACTGGCATCCTGTGAGAGTATCCTGAATAAAGTCTCAGAATATACTGAGCTCTTGTACATCTCAGACAGCTCCTGTACATTCAGACTATGATAATATACTGCAATGAATCAGTTAGTGCAGAAGACAATCATTGCCGTCGACACAGGTAATTACACAGCCTAGGCATGGCTAACAAGCTACATAATAGCAACTGGATCATTGCTCACGGCTGGGAATTGATGGTGATGGGAAAAACAAAGTTAACGTTAACAAGACTTTGCACTGCTCTCTGTATAAATCTGAAATACAGGCCTTTTTTATTTCTGCTTTCACAGACAATTAAATAACAGGCCAGTTGCTTGTGAAATAGGCTTGTCAGACTTAAGACAGAGTCTGCAGAAATGGTTTCTTGAAACAGAACAACTGTGAGATATTCACTTATGACAGTCCCTTATGAAGCGTGGTTAGGAATGAGCTTCAAGTGGAGTTGGATTTACAGAGCATGTAGTAAAATCAGTTTTTTGTAAGATAACTAACAATTGAAGCACAACTAACAACAAAACTCTTATGTAACAAATGCTGTGCTGGAAATCCTTGACCTAATTTGGTGTTCCTGGTCAAAAATGACCAGCCTTTTAATAATTGCTTGTAAATCTCTCATTATGCTATAATATTTCCAAATCCTGCATTCAATCTTTTTGTCAACTTGTCTTCTTTCAATTTGCACAGGTTTTGTTTTTCTTTTTGGACTCAACTGGTCGTAGGCCTCATTGATCTGAGCTTATGTTTTTGAGTAAAAAAACAAACAAACATTTGTGTTTTTTTTTGTTTTTTTTTTTTTTTTAAATCAGATTTACGAAGCCTACGAGCAATCATTTCCAAAACAAATACAAAACCTGCACCTGTTAAAAATGTACTGGTACTTTTCTTCCTGGACATTATCCATTAATTTTACGGACATTTCTGTTCATAAAAAACAATGCAATGGAATGGAAAATTTAACACAAAATTTTAACACACAAAATTTAACAATAAAAACACCTCCAAAATAATAAATACAGAAAATTCCTTCGCATGAATACAGTAAATTATGCCCTTTTTTTCAGATTTCTTTTACAGTGTGTGCAATTGAAAGAAAACAAGCTGATAAAAAGATTGAATACAATATATTGTAATAATATAGCAAAACAAGAAAGTATTTTTGGAGGCCAGTAATTTTTGACTCCAAACACCACAAGTGTAACAAGGTAGAGGGAAAATATCCCCAAAAATTACAAAAATTCTAAAGAAAAAAAACAAGTTAATATTCACTGTGTGAGCAAAATCAGTTTTAGTCCAATGTGATAATATTAACTAGCGTTTTTGCCAAAAACAAAATCCTCTCTCGGTCAAAACGACTGGAACACAACATGAGGGTTAATATGCCTCATTTACTTGAAACTCTGAGACTGTCTGTACTGTAAAATAACTGTAACCAAACATAACTAGGAGTGTTATCATGGTTAACTTGTAAGCTCGACATGAGTTCTCAGAAGAGCAGCCAATCAATAATACAAAGTTTGATCACAAGTGCACGTTCTCTCCACCCCAGCACACGGATTAAGCTTCGCAAAAATCTTGTGACTGCAATATTCAGTCTGCACACTGTTTCAGGACAACATTTCGATATGGTAATGTACCTTCACTGTTTTTCAATTTTATTAATTTTTTTTTGTTGTTTTGATTTTTCATTGATAGCTTGTGCAAATATTGACTTGATGTTGACTAATCAGCAGTGTGGCTTTTTGTAGTGGTCTTTCCTTTGATTGATTTATTTTTTCTTCTTTTTTGGTTGCGTAGCTAATAATACTAGACAGAATGTGCAAGAAAAGCTGTCAAGATTGATCTATAAATAAAACATCATAGAGTGTTAAACAAAAACATGAATATTTTGTCTTTTTAACTTTCCCTCGTTAAAAAGTAGACTTCCACATACTTTTAAAAATAGTACATGTTATGAAAATAATTGCAACTGAATGAAACGCATTATAGTTTACATTTATATTGAATGCAATTATCTGAATTTTAGAGTGCTTTTGTAGTACTTTATATGTCATTTTATAATTACTTCTGTTGTTTTTGAAATATGGTTAAAGTACTGCTGAATGTTACTGACAAGAATTTATGGCAAACTAAAATATACTTTAATGTCTTTTCCTTTGAAACTTGTATGTCGTGTATTTAAATGCATTTGTAATAACACACTTATAATGATGGAGTTGCAATTCAGTGCATTTAAAATATCTTTGTAATATTCAATGTAATATTGAATAACACTTTTACAGTTATGTACTTTAGTATGTCAAATGTACTTCTTTAAAGCACTACAAAAGATAATTAAAACATGATCTAATTTAAAATCTACTTTTTAATTTGACATTATTGGCTCACTTTTTAAAAGTATATTTAAGTGTGTTAAGAAACACAGTCATGAAAGTGTCTCTCTTTAAGTAGACTTTTATATAGTTAATTTTATATCTTAACATGTTTTTTTTTTTTTATATATTCTTTCAAGATTTGAAGCACACTACAAGTGCACATTCAATATGAAGAACAAGTGTACACAGCAATTCAAAAAAAAAAAAAAAAATTTTCACATGGTTGTTCCATTTTGCCCTTAATGCAATCTAATCTGGCTGTGCTATTTCAAGCTAATGCAACTTTCCCTCACAAAGCTCCCTGGAAAAAAGCTTTGAAATGTGCCGAATGCAGAGAAGAGAAGAACAAAACTGAGAACTTTGATGTGTGCACTCACTGGAACTATTTCCTTGAATTGCTCCTCTATCAAAAATACTGCATTGCTAAAATTGCATGATTTCACTGATTCCACTCTTCATTCTAGGCTTTAAACTTCGTTTAATCCCCTACATTGTTTATGGTTGCATGAGTATATTTTATTTTATTTTATTTGGATTAATGTCTTGTATGATGGTTTATTTCTCTGTTATAGTATGATTAATATGAATGTCTCAGTCTGTGAGGACTTACAGTTGTGTTTATGTTAGCCTATTTTGTTCTGTTATGATGCTTGAAATGCAAAATAAAAAAAATTTAAAAAAAAAAACTCGCCCGGTCTACCAACAGACCCCATACATGTGAGCGAAAGCTGCTTTTATACCGGTCACATGACCTCACACGATCCTCTTCCGGTGACTCGCGGATATAAAAGAAGAAGCTCTGGTTCGCCGCCGCATCCTCCGACCCAGAACAATATCACACAAACACAGGTAAAACCGCTTATATTACATTTCAGTGTAATTCATGTGTAATGTAAGTGTAAGGTCTGTATGCAAGTAACGTTAGGGTTATGTATGTAAAGTAATGTGTTAGATATTATTTACGGGAGATAAAGGAGTTGAGAACACGGAGAATGAGCAGCGTGTATGTTTGTGTAAACCAGTGCCATTCAGACTGGGCTAGAAAATGAGAATAGGACTGGGCGATATGGTTAAAAAAAAATATCATGCTATAATATTTAATATCGTTCGGGTATCGGTAATTACTGAATTTTTTTTAATAACCTTTTTTTGAAGCTGCAGTCCTTAACTTTTTTTTTTGTTTTTTTTTTGGGTTTATCAATTATCCGAAATTAATTTAAGCAAATCCATAACCAGCCAGTGTTCAAACTATCGCCTTACTTTAGCCCGATTCACGGTAAGTTTGTAATGTTTTCTAATTTGAGTTGTACTGGTAGGATTTCGCGGGAAATATGAGCACGCCGCCGTTCGTCTTTGCGTCATTACGTCACGTGTGTAAACTCAAAGGAGTCCCGGCTAGTAGGCTATATCGCATGCGAGGATGCAGCAGGTGGCAGATCATTTATAGCCTTTTCTTTCAGCAGCTGGAATAATTAAACTTCTCATTTTGATGGCGGATTGTAATCCAGAAAGGATTGTTAATGAAACTCATGTAAGTGACTGAAATTAGGTTACGTTCCAGTTTTAAATTTGCATCTGATTACAGATACGTGGGATTACACAAGATTTCAAATAGAGTTGTATTTCAAAGAGAACCAGTTCTAAGGAACATTAATTTGCTTTTTGGGTTAAAAGAACAATTTCTTTATATGAAATTTGAATGGTATGACGACTATAGATCAGACTGAATCTACAAAACACTAATTCACACTATATACACTTAGTCACGCAATGTTGTTGATGTTAACATTAACCATTTGAGAACAAAGTATAACAATTATAATTTGCATGGTTTGATGTGATCTGAATTGAGTGATTTGTTGTCCACAAAAAAAGATTAAAACATAATCTAATTTAAAATCTACTCTGAAGTAACTTAATTTGACATTATTGGCTCACTTTTTAAAAGTGTACCTAAGTGTTAACTTAAGTGGACTTATTTTATATTATCTGCAAGTACAGGTTTTGTGTTTAAATATACTTGCAAGATTTGGAGCACACTACAAGTGCACATTCAATATAAAGCATGTTTGTTTTTCACAAGTGTACACGGCAATTCAAAAAAAATTTATATTTTTTCATATGGTTGTGATATTTTGCCCTTAATGCAATCTAATCTGGCTGTGCTATTTCAAGCTAATGCAACTTTCCCTCACAAAGCTCCCTGGAAAAAAGCTTTGAAATGTGCCGAATGCAGAGAAGAGAAGAACAAAACTGAGAACTTTGATGTGTGCACTCACTGGAACTATTTCCTTGAATTGCTCCTCTATCAAAAATACTGCATTGCTAAAATTGCATGATTTCACTGATTCCACTCTTCATTCTAGGCTTTAAACCGCAACATGGAGAAAATCATCCTAAAATTTCCTCTGATGTTGCTGGCGCTGCATATACAAAGTGGAGAGTTCTCTGACAGTCCTGTTCTTGAGATCGTCGAAGCTCCAAAGCCAGAAGTCGTGGAGTTCAACAACACAATCTACGGCACTTGTGAAGTAACTCCCGTCCCTAATTTACCAGCCAGCCAGCCACAGATCTTTGGGCAGGTGCTTTTCAAGCAGGTCTTTCCCAATGGAACGCTAGCAGTGAAAATCAACCTCCATGGTTTGCCTGCCGATGATCAGCAAGCGCGCGCCATCCACATCCATCAGTATGGAGACCTCAGTCAAGGGTGCGTCACTGCTGGTCCTCATTACGATCCGCGGGCGGTTGACCATCCCGGTCATCCCGGAGACCTGGGCAACTTTGTTTCCAAGCAAGGAGTTATAAGGAAGTTCCAGAAGCTCCCAGAGGCCAAGCTGTTCGGGGGTCAGTCCGTTCTGGGACGTGCGGTGGTTGTTCATGAGAAGGAGGACGATCTGGGAATGGGGTCAGATGAGGAGAGCAAACGCAGTGGGAATGCTGGGAAGAGAATCGCTGGCTGTGTGATTGGCATTACTACTCCACGTCTGTGGCAGGAGACTGAAGGGCTCCCCGGGGAAGAGGCGGAGGAGGGAAACTAGAGTAAAAGATGAGAGGAGCAGAAGAAATAATGCATTGTGTCTTAGATTGATACTGTGTTTGAAATAGGTCAGTAATTATTAACCTTAAAAGGGATAGTTCAGCCAAAACGAACATTCTGTCATTTAATGGTGGTAACCAAACTGTTTCTGGTAGCCATTGACTTCCATAGTATGGAAAAAATACTATGGAAGTCAATGGCTCTTGTCAACTGATTAGCAACATTCTTCAAAATAACAGAAGAAAGAAACTCTCACAGGTTTGGAACAAGTGGAGGGTCAGTATGCAATAGTGATGCAATAGAAGAGCCATTCTGGCTCCACAAAGAACATTTCATAAAAGAATCATATTTTATTAGTGTGAAGTGCTTTATTAAGAACTTTTGTGTAATGGAAAGGCTCCACTAAATGTTCTTCATGGAATCATTGACACCAATAAAGTTGTAAGTGTTGTATATTCTTTGTCTGTGTCCTGCATTAATATAATATTAAAAAATACCTTTAAAATGTCCTAGATGTATTGCCATAACAAACAAAAGTATTTAACATTCTGGTGCTCTTTAGCCATTTTTGACTGAAAAATGTCTTAAAATTATTATTATTTTTTACTTAATCGGAATGGTACAAAACTTGCTAAAGGTTTTGGAAACTTGGAACACTTGTACTCCTTGCAGTCAAAAATGAACGCATTAGAAACAAATGGGAAATGAACCATTTGCACCCAAACCAAACCTTACCTAAAGCTCATCCAGCAATTCATGTTTTTTTTTTTTTTTTAAACCTTACATGTAATAGTTCTAGTGTTGTCAGTCATATGAAACATTTAGGGGTTTAAATTATAACAAGTAGGGGGTTTGCCATGCCAGTTTCGCCCACATTTATGTATATACTGTATACACATTGTATCAAAACATAAAATAAAAGAAACAGATCAGTATTTGGGGGTAAGTCTATAGTTTAGCCAAAACGGTAATAAATGCAGTCTTAAGATGCAGTCTAGACTGCTGTACCACTGTGACAAAAGCTGTCTCTGTTCCCATTCTGCACAAGTATTTTGAGCAGATAATGTGAAACTGGGCCAAATATCACATTGCATAACCGTTACCAGCTGATCGACATCAGTGCAATAACATAATTCATGCAAATAGACTACAATGCTCTTTTGTTCAAGTATGTCATAAATTAAAAAAAAAAGCTTCTAATTTTTATTATTATATATTTAACTTCCATTGTTTCCAAACTTGTTATACTGATGTATATACAGTATGTATGTATTCAAAGCGACAGATTGCAGCCAACAGAAATGACAAATAAATAAATAATATCTGAAATCCAGAATAAGTCAAGAAGTTTTCCTGGCCACTGAGAGACTCGGTTTCATGATTTGTGCTGAACAACCACCGACAGACAAGCTGCATCAATTCCCAATGCATAAACAAATCAAACAGAATATAAATAAGGGCGTAAAACGCAATGTGCCGTGCGCTTCCTCTTAAGGTCTGTTTGGGACAGTGCTCTTGAACGGAGAAGCGCTGAAATAATTGGATGCAATGAATTACTTTCAGAAGGGAGATGTGATGTCTGCTGTGAGAGGCCGCCATGGGCTAAGCCAACAGATTTGAGTTTAGGATTAGTGCTGTGCTTGAACTAATAATGTTTATGCATAAAGTCTGAATCGGGATTGCTCTAGTGTTTGCCAGATATCGTCAACTAAAAAAGAATTATAATATTTTACTGCGAGTTGATGTATTCAAAGCTGTGAGCTGATTCATGGACGCTGCACATGCCTGATGAGAGACTGACTCCACCGGAGTCCTTAAATATTGGTAGAAATAAGCTTACAAGCAAAACTACTATTTCCATTGCTCACAGCTTAGGGCAAAACACAGAACTTTGAGTTGTTACTGTAGTACATTTCTTAAAGGAATAGTTCACTTTAAAATGAAACTTTGCTGGAGTTGTTCTCATGCTCCGACCATTCAAGATGTAGATGAGTTTGTTTCTTCATCAGATTTGGAGAAATGTAGCATTGCATCACTTGCTCACCAATGGATGCTCTGCAGTGAATGGGTGCCGTCAGAATGAGAGTCCAAACAGCTGATAAAAACATCACAATAATCCACAAGTAATCCACACCACTCCAGTCCATCAATTAATAATCTTGTGAAGTGAAAATCTGCATGTGTGTAAGAAATAAATCCATCGTGAAGGCCATGTAAATTTCAAACCATTTCTTCCATCTAAAATATGAGTCCATTATCCATAATAATGCTTCCTCCAGTGGAAAAGTCATCTCATATGAATCAGGAGACAATATGAACTGATTAACCACCGTTTAAAAGAGAAAATAGTGTGGAAAAATGTGTGGATTTTGATGTGAGAGACGACAGGAGATAGACTTTTTCACTGGAGGAAGTGTTATTATGGATATTATGGACTTGAATTTTAGCCAGAAGCAACGATTTAAAGTAAAAATGCCTTAACGATGGATTTGTTTCTTACAAACACACAGCTTTTCACTTTACAAGATGTTAACTGATGGACTGGAGTGGTGTGGATTACTTGTGGATTATTGTGATGTTTGTATCAGCTGTTTGGACTTTCATTCTGACGGCACCCATTCACTGCAGAGCATCCACTGCTGAGCAAGTGATGCAATGCTACATTTCTCCAAATCTGATGAAGAAACAAACTCATCTTCATCTTGGATGGCCCAAAGGTGAGGACATTTTCAGCAAATTATCATTACAATATTAAAATAGCATAACCCAACATAAAAATGACATAACAAGTGCAACAGGCTTTCCAGACGTTTTCTTACACATTTCACCTGCTGCTCTGGTGACTTTCTGATCTCTCATGAAACACTGGTGTTAGCACAATAAAGTTATGCCAAATATGAATAAATTCATGGCGTAATATGCTAATGTGTTTAATATTCTGAACTAAATATGCAAAATATATGTTTTAAAAGTAAAATATTATATATTTTACCAAGAAGATAATTGTTTTCCTTTATTATATAATTTCTGTCTTTTCTTTAATAAAACAAAAGGGGATAAAAAAAAAAAAGACACTTCCATCACCATACTTCCATCGAAATCCATTATTTTGATTATTTATGAGTAGGAACTTAACAGTACGCGCAGGCTTCTCAAAATGCATGTGCTCCCGTAAAATGAATCCCTCAAGATTTCACACAACCATGCTCTCACCTGTTTCTGAATATCTTTATGTTTCCCAATGAATAATTCAACAGTGTATGCATGCATCCTCCTGTACAAATGCAGTGTTTCTTGTCTAATAGGACCAAAGAGCAGCTGTTGAATATGTGTAACAGTGTGCAGACAGTGACTGACGAGCTGCCGGCGCAGCAGCGGGGAGATGCAGGCGAACAGAGGACTCAACCGGAGTCACATCAAACTTCTGGTTTTATTCCTAGTTAAGACGTTTTACAGCGGTGGAGTGAAAGGCAGCCAGTGGCAGCAGGGGACTCGTCTGTGACAGGAGATGGTGGAGATGACAGCACTTCACCATCTACTTGTGTAGAGATCCTACAGCGCATGACTGAACCCGTGCTGCACTGTAACTAGTGCTCTTTGTCTTGCTTTTATGGTACAAAATCTGTTACTGGCGTGGTACCCTTCACAAAAGGTACAACTTTGTACCTTATTTAGCCTTAAGGGATTCATATTAGTACCTTAAAGAAACATATTAGGACTATTACCTAAAGTTTACATAATATTTTTTGGAAGGGTACGGCCCATTTTTGTACCTTTTTTTTTCCTGAGAGTGTAGATACACTTTTAAAAAATGATTTTGGATTATTGGAGTATGTTTTATGAGAAAATACTATTTTAGTCTTTCTGCTTCAAAATTCCTGCTTAAATTGCTTACCATTTCTTTGTAATTATTTGTGAAATTTACTAGCAATTTCTGACTAAAAATTGAGTGATAACAGAGTAAAAAAAAATTCAGTATTACAAAACCTATTTTTCTTTCAGTGTCCTCTGGGCATACACAAATATTGACTAAGTCATCTATCTATCTATCTATCTATCTATCTATCTATCTATCTGACCGTCTATCTATCTATCCATCTATCTGACCGTCTATCTATCTATCTATCTATCTATCTATCATCTATCTATCTATCTATCTATCTATCTGTCCGTCTATCTATCTATCTATCTATCTATCATCTATCTATCTATCTATCTATCTGTCTGTCTGTCTATCTATCTATCTGTCTATCTGTCTGTCTGTCTGTCTGTCTGTCTGTCTATTACAAAACCTATTTTTCTTTCAGTGTCCTCTGGGCATACACAAATATTGACTAAGTCATCTATCTATCTATCTATCTATCTATCTATCTATCTATCTGACCGTCTATCTATCTATCCATCTATCTGACCGTCTATCTATCTATCTATCTATCTATCTATCTATCTATCTATCTATCTATCTATCTATCTATCTATCTATCTATCTATCTATCTATCTATCTATCTATCTATCTATCTATCTATCTATCTATCTATCTATCTATCTATCTATCTATCTATCTATCTATCTATCTATCTATCTATCTATCTATCTATCTATCTATCTATCTATCTATCTATCTATCTATCTATCTATCTATCTATCTATCTATCTATCTATCTATCTATCTATCTATCTATCTATCTATCTATCTATCTATCTATCTATCTATCTATCTATCTATCTATCTATCTATCTATCTATCTATCTATCTATCTATCTATCTATCTATCTATCTATCTATCTATCTATCTATCTATCTATCTATCTATCTATCTATCTATCTATCTATCTATCTATCTATCTATCTATCTATCTATCTATCTATCTATCTATCTATCTATCTATCTATCTATCTATCTATCTATCTATCTATCTATCTATCTATCTATCTATCTATCTATCTATCTATCTATCTATCTATCTATCTATCTATCTATCTATCTATCTATCTATCTATCTATCTATCTATCTATCTATCTATCTATCTATCTATCTATCTATCTATCTGTCTATCTGTCTGTCTGTCTGGTAGTTAGTAAATTAAAGTGATTAAAATGATTCTGTCTAGACAATGATTTGTTTAACTAATTTAATTATTGCTTTACAGTCTAAATAATATAAAATTTGTAAATGTAACCCTTAAGAAATTAATATCTAAATATTTAAATATTTTATCGGACACTTTTGCTCATTTAATGTTTTAATCATGGCTGACTGTACAAAGAACATTTTTACAAATAGCACCAGTAACCAAAAAGCAAAGTGTTATTAACAAAAGAATGCAATGAGTTCATCTTCCAATTCATGTCTTTACTTACTAAAAACGCACTAAGCCTATAATACTTCTATTTTTGAGCTGTCGGGACGGATTTCGTGGGAAATTTCATAGGCTATGTCATCCGCCCGTGCGTGTTACGTCACGTTTGTTGTCAGAACGAACGAGAAAAAATTACGATGTGGGTGATTTAAAAAAAGCAAACCTCTGGCAAGCACCGTGTGTAAAAACAACAACAACAAACCTTATTTATTTGTTCATCGGGGGCCTGTTCCATAAAACAAGTTTACCAAATAAGCTGTCTTATTTCAGTTAGTCTGAATTATTTTAAACCAAATCAACTGACAATAAGTCAGACTAACTGAAATAAGCCAGCTTATTTGGTAAACTTGTTTTATGGAACAGGCCCCTGCCCTGATGTCATGTTTCCATGTGTACACCGGCGCTGAACCACATTCACTCACATGGAGGATGTGAGCAGAGCCGAAGCACAACCAAAACAATCTTCCGCAAGAGGCATGCAGTTCTATTTTAACCACTAGAGGGGGAAAACGTTGCATAGTGTAGCTGTATTTTTTAAATGCAAACTATGTTAGTTTTTTTCTCCTGCTTAACCATTCTTGAGCTGGCCTAACCTCACCCTGCAGAGAGCCTCATGAGTCCATTGGCTCTGACTCCATCTGTTTCCCAAAAGCCATTCCTTCCTTCCTAACGCTGCCCGGTGGGCCTGTGCATGTGTAATACTGAGGGGGATTACAAGAGAAAAAGCTTGGCTTCTGCAGAGCAAGCAGTTCAACTTTGCCTTCTGACATGTTTGCAGCTGCTGCTGAGTCCATCCTGAATCACATGAAAGAGAGAAAAGGCAATAATGTTAGGTCACAATTATTCAAAAGAAGTGTGATTGTATTGTATTGTATCTTAAAAAAATTTTTTTTTTTTAAACTGTACTTGCAGATAATATAATATGAAAGGTGTACTTAAAGAAAGACTCTTTCATGACTGTTTCTTAACACGCTTAAGTACACATCTAAAAAGGGCACTTTGCATTAATGCCAAATTAAAAGTTTTGTTTCAAAGTACATTTCAAATCTTAATATTTTAAAAATCTTTTTTTAAGTACATTTATTTTGATGTGTTGACTAACATACTAAAGACATGTAAAGTACTTGATTATAATTTTAACAGTAGTGTGTTATTTGATGTTACATTTAAAGTTAGTATATATTAAATGCACTAAATTGCAACTTCATAAATACAATTGTTTGTTTTTCTTATCCTGTGGACAGATTTTTATGTGTGTGTGTGTGTGTGTGTGTGTCAGAATACAAGACAATATTTTAAAGTAATTTTGCTTCTCAAGTAAATATGTCTTGATTTAAGAATAATTAGATATTTGAACTGGAAAACAAGACAAAACTACTAAATATCATTTTTGAATGACAGGCAAAACATTGAAATTCAAGGGGTTTATTGGCTTCACTATTGCATAGTATGTTTAATCTGAAATGATTTTTTTATTCAGCTGCTTTGTATCTGACCAATAAATTGCAACATTTAGGCATTTTCATTTCCCCCTCCTATAACAGTCACTTTGCTCAACAGGCTCCTTCTTAATGCAGGAACCTTCAGGAATATGTTCAAAGCAAGCTCTCTTCAGTCCCGCAGAGGCGTGAAAGTCTGCGTTTTCCCAGGCGGTTTGGTCAAGAGGAACTGAAGCTATCTGTGCAGGATCCTCAGCCAAAACCTGGCCCTCTTCCACAGCCGGGCCTCCCTCCGTTTCCCGACCGGAACGTGTTTTTTTCCACAGGACCCTCCTTCACCTCGGCCCTGACCTGCCCATTAGCCTGCCTCCCAGTGTCTGTCCCGCACAAGACGCTCTCCTCCCTGATGTCAGGGGTGACAGGTGTGTCCTCCTCCTCTGGAGCGGGCCACATGTCATCGCCAGCTGTGTCCTGCTCCCACGGTGACGGCCCTCCTCTTCCTGTCCTGTCATCTGAGCCAATCAGGGGACAGAGAAGATGAATGGTCACTGTGTCGGTGCTAATGACACACAGCTAATGTGTGATTGACCACCGCAGTGAAGCTCACTGAAGAATTCATACGGAGAACTGTGAAGATCACAGCGCTTCAATTCACTGATTTACAGCTCTTTTTAGTGGTGCCTGTTAATGCAGTGGTTCTCAACTTTTTTCATATTCTGAGACAATATTCAAAGATATTTCTGGCACTTCTGCTGTAACAACAGCTTGTTTTCAAAGTTTCCCGATGTCAGGGGTGACAGGTGTGTCCTCCTCCTCTGGAGCGGGCCACATGTCATCGCCAGCTGTGTCCTGTTCCCACGGCGACGGCCCTCCTCTTCCTGTCCTGTCATCTGAGCCAATCAGGGGACAGAGAAGATGAATGGTCACTGTGTCGGTGCTAATGACACACAGCTAATGTGTGATTGACCACCGCAGTGAAGCTCACTGAAGAATTCATACGGAGAACTGTGAAGATCACAGCGCTTCAATTCACTGATTTACAGCTCTTTTTAGTGGTGCCTGTTAATGCAGTGGTTCTCAACTTTTTTCATATTCTGAGACAATATTCAAAGATATTTCTGGCACTTCTGCTGTAACAACAGCTTGTTTTCAAAGTTTTTTTAATTTTTTATTTACAAGGTGTGGTAATACAATAAACAAAAAACAACAACAAAATTAATAAACAATAAATAAATAATAATACAATTTTGTAATTCCATAAGTTTGAAGATACTATACGAGTTCACAATTTTCCTTCACAAACATCAATTTCTTATATATTTCAAACTGATGAAAATTTTCAAAGTTTGTCATACTAAGAACATGTATGGAAGCTTGTTTACACCACAGGATGAAAAAAAGGAAGAAAGAAAGAAAGAAAGAAAGAAAGGAAGGAAGGAAGGAAGGAAGGAAGGAAGAAAGAAAGAAAGAAAGAAAGAAAGAAAGAAAGAAAGAAAGAAAGAAAGAAAGAAAGAAAGAAAGAAAGAAAGAAAGAAAGAAAGAAAGAACAACAACAAAATTAATAAACAATAAATAAATAATAATACAATTTTGTAATTCCATAAGTTTGAAGATACTATACGAGTTCACAATTTTCCTTCACAAACATCAATTTCTTATATATTTCAAACTGATGAAAATTTTCAAAGTTTGTCATACTAAGAACATGTATGGAAGCTTGTTTACACCACAGGATGAAAAAAAGGAAGGAAGAAAGGAAGAAAGAAAGAAAGAAATATAAATTATAGATATAAAGGTAATAGCGACTTTTTTTCCTCCCAATTCTGATTTTTCTTTTTTTCCAGAATCTCAAGATATAAACGGAATTCTAAGAAGAAAAGTCAGAAATGTGAGATACTGTCTAAACTTGCTATTGTGAGGGGAAAAAAGTCCGAATTGTGAGATAAAAAGCTTTTTTATTTTTTATTCCATGGTGGAAACAAATAAACAGAATTACAAGAAAAAAGTCAGAATAATTTTTTTTTAGAGTTTATATCCTAGAATTGTGAGAAAAATATAAATATATAATATAAATATAATTAATAAAAATATATTATTAAATAAAAAGTCACAATTACCTTTTTTATTTTATATTCTGTGGTGGCAATGGGCTGACATAAAAATCTATATTTATTATACCTCTAATCCTAGTAAGTACCTTTCTCTAATCCTAAACTTAATAGTAATAAATAAATAAACAAAACAGACTACCGGTCAAAAGTTTGAAATAATTATGATTTATTTCACGATTTTTTTAATATGTTCTTATGCTGTATCTATCTGACTAAAAATACAGCAAAAATTAATACTGTGAAATATTACAATTTAAAATAACTATTTTCTGTTTTAATATAGTTTAAAGTGCAATTTAGTACTGTGAACAAAGCTGAATTCTCAGCATCATTACTCCAGTTTTCAATGATAAAATAAATCAATGATTTTTTTCAAGATTGTTTGATGATTAGAAAGTTTTGTAACACTATAAATGTCTTTACTGTCCTTTTTGATCAATTTAATGCATCTTTGCTGAATAAAAAACACTTTGAAAAAAAACACCCCATGCTTTTGAATGGTAGTGTATCACGGTTTCCACAGAAACATTAAGCAGCACAACTGTTCTCAACATTGATAATAATCAGAAATGTTTCTTGAGCAGCAAATCAGCATATTATACTGATTTCTGAAGATCATGTGACACTGAAGCAATGATGCTGAAAATTCAGCTTTGATCACAGAAATAAATTACATTTTAAAAAATAAATAGAAAACAGTTATTTTAAATTAATTTTTTTAGTTTTTAATGCATTTTTGATCAAACAAATGCAACCTCGGTGAGCCGGAGAGACTTCCTTCAAAAACATCAGAAAAAAAGTGTTATGAGACTCAATATTAAGTCCAATTCTAATCTGCAATGAATTATTAATTATACTCCTTATACATTTTAACAGAAGCCACACATAGTGACAAAGGATGTATCTGGAACATTAAGTTTTAAATATCACACGAGCGAATAAAGCACACACAACAAAGGCATCCAGCTGGGAGAAGAGCGTGACGGCCTGTCAGTTTTTCTGCTTCACTGCTTCATTCTGCTGGATTACTGACCCATATTTGAGAGCATTCAGCTAAAAGGTTAAACACCGCATGCGGCTTATTTGTGGGACGACGGGAACCCCAAATACTGCTTTACGCAGCACCATCCATATTTATGGGGCAGTGCCGACCACAAAACACGCTAAAAAACACCCCATGCTTTTGAATGGTAGTGTATCACGGTTTCCATAGAAACATTAAGCAGCACAACTGTTCTCAACATTGATAATAATCAGAAATATTTCTTGAGCAGCAAATCAGCATATTATACTGATTTCTATAGAAAACAGTTATTTTAAATTAATTTTTTTAGTTTTTAATGCATTTTTGATCAAACAAATGCAACCTCGGTGAGCCGGAGAGACTTCCTTCAAAAACATCAGAAAAAAAGTGTTATGAGACTCAATATTAAGTCCAATTCTAATCTGCAATGAATTATTAATTATACTCCTTATACATTTTAACAGAAGCCACACATAGTGACAAAGGATGTATCTGGAACATTAAGTTTTAAATATCACACGAGCGAATAAAGCACACACAACAAAGGCATCCAGCTGGGAGAAGAGCGTGACGGCCTGTCAGTTTTTCTGCTTCACTGCTTCATTCTGCTGGATTACTGACCCATATTTGAGAGCATTCAGCTAAAAGGTTAAACACCGCATGCGGCTTATTTGTGGGACGACGGGAACCCCAAATACTGCTTTACGCAGCACCATCCATATTTATGGGGCAGTGCCGACCACAAAACACGCCCCAAAAGTTGGTGAATGTCAGCAAACGAGAATTCACTAGCATTTGCCAAATGCCACGACATTTGAGAGAGATTGGACGGTCGGACAATCTGACCAATGAGAGCGAGCGTGAAGGGACAGGAGGGGTGGGCCGCTCAGAGAAGGAGCTAATTACAGCTCCGCAGCCTCATGGCGGGACAATTAGCAAATGGCAGATTTGGTTACACACGATTACAGCGGCTCACCTGCAGCGGCTCGAGGGTTAGTGGTTTTCTGTGGACGGTGGATGGAGGACAGAGGAGCGGCGCTCAGAGCGATGGCATCTGTGCCTCCTGTTGAACATCACAGAGACCAGACTTCAACATTTACAGTGAGAGGACTGTTAGCAGTGCAAACTACCAACAGACAATCAAGCTCTTTCATATGACCACATGTACTATTGCACAATTAAAGAAATCCAAAAAAAACTACTTCAATTGTACAGTATAATAAAAGAAAAAAAATCATGTTTTTTATTAAAATTAAAATTTAAAATGAATTCAATGTAAATGTCATTTTGAAATCCACACCACCATCTGTAATACATTTAAATTCAAATAATAAAATTAATAAAAATGTGTAATTTTGTATGATGTTTTTATAACTTTATAACTATTTACTTATGTTTAAATAAAAACTGTATTAAATGTAAATGTTAAACAAACTGCAAAATAGAAATACAAATAAAAATAACAAAATATGTAAATTTTGTAAAAATGTAAATATGTAAATTAAATATGTAAATTAAATCTAAAGCGTAATATGGCAGTTTAAAATAATTTTACATTAATAAAAATTATTATGATATTTTATATAAAATTTAGAATTTTACATTTAATTTACCATAATTCGTTTATATTTAATGACATATTATAAATAGAATTTATATTTCCATAGTCAAATAAAATTACATTTATAAAAATGTCAAAGTATGTAATTTAAAATTAATTAACTGTAAATAAGCGTGCTATTTTCAAAAACAATGTAATAAAATTAATATATTAATAAAATATGTAAGATATGTAAAATTGTGTGTAAATCAATTTAATTACATATAAATAAAAATACATATTTTTTCAGTGCAAGAATACATGGATTGTAAGCTTTATAAAAATTGCAAAATATGTAATTTTGTAAACTTCAATCAATCTGGCATTTAATTTAAAATTATTTAAATTTAATACAGTTTTGCAATTATTATACATAAATTCAATTATAATAAATTATTATTTATGCAAATATTTGTTTATTAATATTTATGCGAAATAATAATTATGTTGTAAATGTAACAAAATATATAAAAATGTTGCCATTTATTTCAAGTCATTTTAATTACAGAGTAGCTGCCTTAAGACTTCAGGATGTGCGCAATTTATGTGGTACAAACGCGCACTGTTGCATTAAAGCAGCACAGAAATATGCAGTCGTGAACCACCGAAGTGTCAGACGGCACTGATGCTGCTTCGGTTCTGTGTAAATGAGCAAGCACAAATGCTAAAGAGATCCGCCTTAAACTTTACCAATATGATAACAGAGCATATATTTCAAAGTGCATATAAAATATGTAGTTCAGTTCACATTCAATAGATCTACATTCATGCTTAATCTTTCTGTGTAAATGCATCATTTGCAGCATCTTACAGTCAAAGGTGTGTAAAACACCTTCCTCAGATGCAGTTTCTGTGCTGCCTTTGCAGAATGAAGACGACACAGCATGTGACGAGAGAAAATAATAACTCAGGATCAGTGATGAATCCAAAATCTCACTCAAACACAAAAATGCACACAGCTCTCCCACGCAAAAGCTGACAGTTTTATAGCAGTACATATGTATAGTGAGACGGATCAGACGGGCCACACTCATCTGTCTTCATTAGTACTGGCTGCATGCATCACAGGTTAATGCCATATGTTTCCCACAGCGGACTGAGCACTATATGCGGCCAGCGCCGTCTGAAAAGTGTAAAAACTTAATTTTTGATTAGTAATATGCATTGCTAAGGACTTCATTTGGACAACTTTAAAGGAGATTTTCTCAATATTTTGATTTTTTTGCACCCTCAGATTCCAGATTTTCAAATAGTTGTATCTCGGCTAAATATTGTCCTATCATAACAAACCATACATCAATGGAAAGCTTATTTATTTCAGATGATGTGTACATCTCAATTTTAAAAAATGTACCCTTATGACTGGTTTTGTGGTCCAGGGTCACATATGAGTGATAAAAACACAGAATATACACAGATATGACAAAAAATAAATTAATTGAAATTAGGAAGAAATGTTATTAGATCTTTATATTATAAATCGAATATTAACATTTTACTGAAACCCATACTTAGTAAATCCAGAGAAATTTGGTCTCTATAGCTGCATGTATTAAACAAAATTCTGCCTAATTTTTAATATGTCAGGCTTTACAGGGTTAAAAATGTCATAGCATTTAGATAATAAAATATCAAATCAAACTGTCTCAAAATAATAAGTTGAATTTATTTCAACGGTTTCTGAAACAGTCCATGAGGTCCAAAACAACATTTTTATTAATATATCTTCTTTTGTGCTCCACAGAAAGTCACAGAAGTTTGGAGCGACATAAGGGTAAGTGATGACAAAATCATTTTTGGGAGAACTATTCCTGTCACACTTTTTGGGGACACTTTATGTAAATCTACAGAAATGCTCCTAGATTGACAGCTGACAGCAGCCGAGGGCTCCATATGGTCTCTGCACTTCTTGAAGATTTCAAGAGAGGCTTTATTTTTAAGAGGCACTGAAATGACGCTGCACGCTCAACTTTCTTTGTTTGAAAAGGTCATTGGTGTGTTATGGAGAGCGGCGTCTGAGCTCATTAAAAAGTCAGGCTAATTCGGTATGCCGAACAGCATGGAGCTTCACTGCGGCTGCTTCAGACCGCTGTGCAAAGCAGGACGGATGGATGAGAGGCGAGCCCCACCTGGCAGCTGCCCATCCATCCATTCATTCACTGCTTGTCCCGCCGCTCACTGGGGAACAAAACCATCTAGTTTTATGGACAAACCGAGCTTTACGTCACGTCGTACGGCTCGGAAGCCACAGAAGTCGCCGCTAAATTCCTCTCGTGGTGACTTCTGGCAAACTTCAAACAAGAAATGATCTCTCTCACGCGTTGTTTTGTCATTGCGATGGCAGGTAAATAGAGTCGTGAGGGGAAAACGAGTTTAAGTCTGACAGGAAACAAGGAAACAAGTAAAGCCTGTCACCTAAACAGACAACAAGAAAAGAAGGACGAGGACGTCCAAAACGCACGTGTTTTCTCTCTGGAAATACAGGTGCAGTCGGTTAGTGTCCATGTTCCCTTGTGAAAAAGAAGTACACTTTAGCATGCTTTTAAAATGAGTCCTTATTACGGGGATAATATAGTGAAAAACAATACACTGAATGTAACCTTTCTGGACATTAATTGCAATTAAATGAAAATGCATTCAATCTTAAGTTTATAATAAATGCAATTAGCTGAACTTTAGAGTGATTTTTGACACTTAAGTAGAACTTAAGTGCATTTTTATGTCATTTCATAATTCTATTGCTTGTAAAATATCAATCATTTATGAACTAAAATAGACTTGTGTAATTTCTAGTGAAACTTATAAGTTATGCATTTAAATATATTTGTTAAATAACATTTGTTATGACGAAGTTGTGATTTAGTATGTTTAAAATGTTAACTTTAAAATAACACAATACAGTTAAAATTATATTTAAGTACTTTACATTTGCTTTAGTATGTTAGCCAACACTTAAAACTAAGAGTACTTCTATAAAGCACAACAAAAGATGAATTAGATATTATTACAAAGTGCACTTTTTAAAAGTGTACTTAAGTGTGTTAAGAAACATACCCCCGGTTTCACAGACTAAAATGTAAGTCTGAGCTGTTTCAACTGAAGGAGTCTTGCACTGACTGATCTTAAAATATATCAGTGCCTTTGTTTTGCCTCAAGATGCACACCAGTGATATTTTTTTCTAAGGCATGTTTATTAAAAATTACTTAAATCTCCTAATTGAACTATGGTCTAATCCTGGCCCTGTCTGTGAAACCAGGCCATAGTCATGAATGTGTCTCTCTTTAAGTCACTTATAATTAATATTGCGTTATCTGCACGTACAGTTTTAAAAAAATAAACTTTCAAGAATTTAAGTACAGAATAAGTCCACATTCAATACAATTGAGCACATTTTTTTGTCATGTTGGCCAATATGCCTTATACTGACACCTACTGGCATGGAGGAAGCTTCACACAAAATCATTAAAGGGGTCATATGATGCGATTTCATTTTTTCCTTTCTCTTTAGAGTGTTACAAGCTCTTGGTGCATAAAGAAGATCAAATCAACGCGTTTCAAAAAGGCGGTGCATAGAGGAGAAACAATAATGTACAGTATGTGGAAAATAATGTGTTTTTTTTACTTTAAACCGCATAAACACATTTCATTACACCAAATACACAAAATAATGTTATTTTTAGCAGCATCATATGACCCCTTTAACAATCAATGCACTATTAAACAATGATTTATTTATTTTGTGACCAATGTCCAAGTGGATATCAACATAAAGCAAGTATAATTCGGGTGGTCATGTGATCTCAACACGTCTGCCCGCATGAGGCCACTCACTCCATGTAAAATAAAATAAAACAAATTTATGTTTTAAGTCTTCATCTCATACGAGTGCAAATCACTTTAAACATATTTAGCCAAAGTACTATTCATTCAAACATGCACCTTTAACTGATTTCTCCTGTTGATTTCTGCGAGGCCATTCGATCCCGTTCATAGACTGAGCTGTGATACTCTCTCTCATCCACAAAGTTCCCTAATAATACCACATCCCCCAAATGTGTTTGTAATGTGGGCAGTCAGTTTCAGTAATGGATGCTTGTCAGTTTTATGGTCTTGTGACATGTGAGCGTCTGATCTGTGCTTCAGTCGAAGTGCTTTACTACCCTCATGTGGATGGAGACTGTAAGCACTTCTCTTGAAGCTGGAACCTGTATGACTATTTTAGAAAAGTAGGCCTATGTGGACACTTGTTAAATGGCCCATATTAGCAATTAAGTATTGACTTTGAAACTAAACTAAAATCTGTATATTAGAGGTGCTTTGCCAAGTCAAGCATCGCTATTACTAATGCTCATACTTAGGGTTAGTGATTTGAAACAACCCCTAACTGGAAGATTAAAGTGTGCTATTACTTTTCTAAGTGATCAGACATACAGATTTGGTCTGGTAGGCAGTAAAATGGAAGAAATAGGGGCAGAAACTCAAATCAAAAAAATATCATAGAGAGATTTAAATAAAAGTCGTTGGCAATAACCCTGAATTAAAGGAATGGTTCACCCAAAAATAAATATTTTGCTTAAAATGTAGTCATCCTCAGACCATCCAAGATGTAGATGAGTTTGTTTCTTCATCAGATTTGGGGAAATGTAGCATTGCATCAGTGTCTCAGCAATGGATGCTCTGCAGTGAATGGGTGCCGTCAGAATGAGAGTCCAAACAGCTGATAAAAACATCACAATAATCCACAAGTAATCCACACCACTCCAGTCCATCAGTTAACATCTTGTCAAGTGAAAAGCTGAATGTTTGTTAAAAAAAAAAATAAAAAAAAATTAAGGCGTTTCAATTTTAAACCATTACTTCTGGCCAAAAGAGTCCATAATCCATAATAACTGTTGTCTCTCAAAATCCACCAACATATTTGATTAGAATTGTTTTGGCTTGTAAAAAGTGTTTCATCTGTGCATATTTTTCTTCTGATTCAGACGAGACAACTTCTTCACTGGAGGAAGCATTATTATTGATTACGGACTCGTATTTTAGCCACAAGTAACAGTTTGAAGTTTAAAACGTTTTAATGATGAATGTGTTTTTTACAAACACGCAGCTTTTGTCTTCTCAAGACATTAACTGATGGACTGGAGTGGTGTGGATTACTTGTGGATTATTGTGATGTTTTTATCAGCTGTTTGGACTCTCATTCTGACGGCACCCATTCACTGCAGAGGATCCATTGCTGAGACAGTGATGTAATGCTACATTTCTCCAAATCTGATGAAGAAACAAACTCACCTACATCTTGGATGGCCTGAGGGTGAGTAAATATTCAGCACATTTTCATTTTTGGGTGAACTATTCCTTTATTAATTTACCCATCAACACAATGGGTTTAAATACAATAACAGGAGTCGTGACAGTTCTCAGCGCGGTTCAGAAAGCAAGTATCACTGTCACATGATTGACTGTTTCTTGACGCTGAGGAATAGCTGATGAGTGATTTCACAAATCACTATCAGTCGTCCCATATATTTTTGGAAGGGAGCTGGCGTTTGACAAATGCGGCATGAATGCATTTATTCTTAAACACATTAACGTCCCATCTGAATACCTGCTAATGAATAAAAAGCAGCATATCTCTAAAACTACGAGTACTGCTTGTTAATAATGAAATATTTGAACATTCTGTGCTGATTCTTAATGAGTGCTTGACATAAACTGCCTAGCTGATAGTTTCAGACTATTCTGAATGCTCTTAATCAGTTCATAAAGTAGTCGTCAAAAGTGCTGATATTTGAAACCATGTGCAATGACAAATTTCTTCAATAAAACACTACAGCTAAAGGCCACACCTTGTGAAACAATAAGTACTTTTTACTTTTAAAAAGAGCACTTGTTATGAAAAAGTGTGAACTGAATGTAATGTTTTCAGACACTTAATTGCATGCTAATAAAATGCTTTTTTATATCTTAAGTACATCTTTATATGCACTTTCGTAATGACTTCTATTGTCTTTGAGATATGGTAAAAGTACTGCTGAATGTACTGACAAGCATTTATGATAAACTACAATATACTTTAATGTCATTTCTATTCATCTCAGATGTTTACATATATTTGAAATTGCACATCTGTAATCATGACAATTTAGTACTTTTAAAATATATTAACTTTACATGTCATATTGAATAAAACCTCTGCACTACAGTCAAGAATGACACCTCACACCAAACGGCTTGTTTACTAGAATAGCAATACTTAGATTCAATGCTACAATTTTATCCTACAAACAAAAAGACTGATAGGTATATGGGTAAAAAATAATAACTCACTAGTAGCCAAAAAGAACAATGTCAACAAATGGAAAATGGAAAGCACAAAACAATGTGAACGACATGCAAGAAACACTCACCTGGGAGACTCCAGAGTCCAGAAATAAAAACAATCAGAATTCAGAGTCTTGGAAAACCTGAATATATAGAAGCCTAATTTAAAAAATGTGATTTCTAGACATCATGTAAATTAAGCTGAGAGTAATTTTTTTAATCCTTTTTCAATAAATTATAAACAGCTGGAAAAGTCAAATTCATTGATTAAAAAGAGAGGGTAAAAATTATTTTTAAAAATCCTTATCCATAACATACATACATAACATATGGAAAAGTCAAACTTACTGGTTTAAAAAAGTGGGATCCCTGTAAAACAAAAATCCTCCGGAATTCTGAAACTTATTTCAATTGTATTTTTTCTAATTATTAGTTACTTATTTTTTATGTTAACCTATGGATAATCCTAATCTGTGTACATTTAAAAAAAAAAAAATTTTCTGAAAACAAAACTCAGGAAATGTAGCCTGAATGTGAAGGACTTAAAAAATAGTTGTGGACAATGGAGTGGCCTTGGAGTCAAAACGGTTGAGAAGCACAGCATTAAACATAATGAAGATCTGCATTAAGACTACCTGACTTGTTCTCCATGCAGAGCGCGTCCACGTCGATGATACGCTTCTCCTGGCCACCCAAGATGTGGTTCAGCTCGAGGTTGAGACGCTCGACCTTCTCCTTAAACACGGTCCTCTCTGCCTTTACATCCTGCAGTTCATCGCTCAGCATCTTCAGACTGTGTTCAAGCTCTTCTCTCTTAAAAAAAAGAAAAACTAAAGAAATGGTACCAGTAGATGCTCTTACAAAGAGCTGTATTTATAGTGAAAATATCATTAGGACGCAATAAGATCATGAAGAATATGTTGTTCTTATTTACCAAAACTGGAGAAGTGCAATAAAAGAGGATGGGAATCACATAAAACCTGAACATATAAAGACGCACATGCAGTGCTGCTTTCTCCAGCTGCCTGACCAAATGTCTGACCCCCACTTCATCGTGCCCAAGCCTCTGTCTGGTGATGGTCATTCTTAACAGCTATGAAGGGAAGAAGACAACAGAGATGTGAAAAGCTTATTATATATTTGTATATCATTGGCTATGTTTCCATATATCCATCCATGTATTTTTATGCAAATTTTGGAGGGAAAAAAGCTGGATGGAAATTCCAAGATGTGCATAAAATCGTAAAATATGCCTAAAATGTATGTGAGGTGGATAATTTTTAATTATGTAAAAAAAAAAATATATATGTGTGCATAAACTACAACGAAAACATATTTGTGACCCTGGACCACAAAACCAGTCATAAGTATAAATTTTTTGAAATTGAGATTTATACATGATCTGAAAGCTGAATAAATAAGCTTTCCATTGATGTATGGTTTGTTAGGATAGAGACAATATTTGGCTGAGATAATCTGAGGGGGCAAAAAAATCTAAATATTGAGAAAATCATCTTTAAAGTTGTCCAAATGAAGTTCTTAGCAATGCATATT
>NW_015662974.1:42727-51971 GCF_001515625.1 Sinocyclocheilus rhinocerous
AAGTTCTTAGCCATGCATATTACTAATCAAACATTAAGTTTTGATATATTTACGGTAGGACATTTACAAAATATCTTCATGGAACATGATATTTACTTAATATCCTAATGATTTTTGGCATAAAAGAAAAATGGATCATTTTGACCCATACAATGTATTGTTGGCTATTGCTACAAATATACCCCAGCGACTTAAGACTGCTTTTGTGCTCCAGGGTCACACATATCAAATAAATTATTGGATGCACATAAAAACTCATGTGACTTTGCCTCAACAGATCATATGATTGGACAACTGAACAGCATCTCAAATATTGTTTTAGTTGTTTTGAAATGCTTTGTCATCAAAACATGTTGGTATAATTGCCTACCAGAACTCTCACACAATTGCTTAGCTAAACATCAGCCAGCCTTAAACTATAGCTTATTTAAACTTGTCACCTTAATTAATCATCATCATATCCCTTTCACACCTTAGCTTGGTTAGGATGTATTGTAATGTGACAATCACATAACAGTACTGCAAAATGTCCCATCACCTCTAGATGGGGATTGAAACATTTAATGTACTGTATATGTATGTATGTACAGTATGTATATGTATTGGAGTATATCAAACAAGTAGCCCTTGAGACTATTTTATCCCTTCAGGGAGCCCTCACTCACGAAAAGGTTGGAGACCCCTGATGTATACTTTTGTTTTGTTGAAAAAATAGCATAAAAGCTTTGTGTCAGTGTACAATTATTGCTCAGCCACTGTTGAAGTTATTGGTGCCAGCAAAAACACATTTTATTTCAGATTTGCATTTATGATGCCGAGTTGATGTACACAATGACATTTTCTCTGGAGTTCCATCTTCTCTCTTTGGCAAACATGTATACAGTCCCAAAGAGGTCAGGGAATAAAGCCATCAGGTTGATTTTTATAGCATCAGCTTTACTGTGAGAGAACGGCACACAAATAAAATTATTATGCAAGAAAGTCTTAGTTAAAACTCAGCTTTTCTTATATGCTACTTCTCTCCCTCTGGCTTTTGATCAAAACTGATCAATTGTTACTTTATTTATTCTCCGGCATGCATTGTAAATGTATTACCAGCTTGAATTGTGCATTATTTTCCTACATTTCAACAATCCATTGTCAGTTATTCCTCTAACTCACTGATGCTCGTGTAGGTTGCGTATAAATCGCAGCAGGCCCAGTGTGTTCTCAGGATAGGCTTTCTTCTTACCATCCAGTTTCTGGACAAGCTCAGACGACAACTGTGGAAACAATATTTGACACTGAACAATGAAAATAATGATTTCCACAATACTAATTAAAGATTTAAACTGCAATATATTAAGTTAAACTATATTATACATATTAAATATGTACTAAAAAGTACTAAATGTACAACACTTAACCTAATATAGTACTTACTTTAGTCTTCCATTCAGAAAAGCTTTTTCCCTCTGTGTGTTTTGCAATGGCATTAAGCAGCTCCTCATCTGCATTATGACAATTTTCGGCCTCTTTTTCATTTCCCAATATTTTCAGATACCACACTTTCCTAAGACAATTTCAGAAACATTATACAATTAGCTGACAGATATTGTCTATTTTATAGTGTCTCTTATGGTGTCCTTGTGACACCATCTATGTTAAAAGTGACATACAAATGAATTGTGATTGAAAACAGACTGTTTTAAAAGGAATTATACCGTTCATTAGTCCAGAAGAAGGGGTGTGCGAGGGTTTGCTCCACAGTTGGTCTGTTGTTTGGATTTTCATGAATCATCCACTCGACGAGATCCTTCCCTACTTCATCATCCAGATGCTCCAGTGAGTATCTTCCTCGTAAAATGTTGTACTCACAAGCAGCACCTTTACCAAATGGATGTTGTCCTCTAGAGAGAATGTAGTAGACTAACATCCCAGCAACCTTCAAACAGATTGTAGTGTTACTATTCAGAATTTGTAAAATTTTTAGCAAACTTTGAGTACATTGATAAATACTGAAAACACACCTGAATGTCGGAGCTCCTCTTGTAACCAGTGTTGGCCTCCTCATCTATGGTCTCCTTTGCCTTCCAGCTTCTAGTTCCAGCAATGCTTGTTCGTAAAGTGGTTTCACTCTGTTTCAATCAGCTTATGCCAAAATCAGCCAATCTAGTTTTTCTTCTTATGTCTGGGAAACAGGAAAATGACATTTCCTGTTAGAAACTTAGTTTTCATAAATTAAATAAACATTGCTTTATAAGTTTAAAAAACTTCTACCAATCAGGACATTCTGGGGTTTGATGTCTCGAATATTCAGAATTTGTAAAAATTTTAGCAAACTTTGAGTACATTGATAAATACTGAAAACACACCTGAATGTCGGAGCTCCTCTTGTAGCCAGTGTTGGCCTCCTCATCTATGGTCTCCTTTGCCTTCCAGCTTCTAGTTCCAGCAATGCTTGTTCGTAAAGTGGTTTCACTCTGTTTCAATCAGCTTATGCCAAAATCAGCCAATCTAGTTTTTCTTCTTATGTCTGGGAAACAGGAAAATGACATTTCCTGTTAGAAACTTAGTTTTCATAAATTAAATAAACATTGCTTTATAAGTTTAAAAAACTTCTACCAATCAGGACATTCTGGGGTTTGATGTCTCGATGGAGCACTTTGGTTTTCTGGTCGTGTAAAACCTGTAAGCTACAGAGAACTTCCTTCACCAGCTTCTTCAGAACCAAAGATCTCTCAGCACTTTCATCTGGTAAATGATCTTGGATATATTCCTCCAGTGTGTACTCACAAAGATGAAGAACAAGGTACCCAAAATTGTTATCTTCAGTGAAGTCCACATATCGGACAATAGAGGGACTGTCGAGTTCTGGAAGCCGTAGAAATGTTTGTTTCTGAGGACTTGGTAATTAGACTTAATCATTTGTTTCAAACCTTCATTCCTCAAACCAAGGAAAACTTGAGTTCCATCACTTCCTTTAGCGATCAGAAATTCATCACTGAGTACAAGTGTAAGGTTTCCCAGTCTGTATGTCCTGCTAGGATCAATGTTAGCTAGCTTCTCAAGCTTGGGCCTCCAACGACAGCTAGTCTGAAGCCACCTTCTTGAGATATTTGGGCTCTCAGCAGGTTGTGTGAACGGCTGCACACTTGAATTTGAGTCCTCAATGGATGTCACTACAGCATCTGGATATGATCCCCCTTTATCTTGCTGCTCACCTTCATGTGATCCCACCTCTTGCTGGATTTTTTTCTTCTTCTTCTTCCTGCTTGTTGATAGAGCTGCAGTCTCCTCACACAAACTATCCACTGCACTCAAACAAGCTGGATCTCTCAGTGATTCATCCAACTTTTCAAGCTTTTTCATGACTTAATCCATCTCTGTCTCTGCTTTTATAAGTATCATCTCTGGGATGGGTGACAATCCACTCAATGCAACAAGTTCAGGAGTGAAGTCATTTATATAGGCAAACAGTCCATAGATCATCATTACAATTAGACTTGAATAATCAGGACGTGTGAGAGGCAACAGACTTTTTTCAAGCTCTGGATTCACCACATAGTTTCACAATGTCTTCACGGACACAATGAACAGCACAATGCAGTGGAGTTAAACTTTGCAATCCATGTCCATTTGGGTTAGCTTTTGCTGCAAGTAATTTTGTCACGATTCTCAGTGAAACTCCAGTTAAAGCAGTTTGTTGAGTAATATCATACTGTACATTTAAAATAAGTAAATAGACTGTAAACGATTAAATCAGTTCTTTAGGGCAGTGTTTCCCAACCTTTTTTTAGTTGGGGCACCCTTTGGAAATTTTAACAAACTTGTGGCACCCTACAAAATTAATTTTGTCACAATATTTGAATTTCTAACTTCGATAGGATACTTTGAAAAGTCCAGATATTCGGTACAGCAGGGAAGAACTGCAGAATATAATGTCATACAGATATTTTTAATATTATAAAAAAAATTTGTCCATCAATGGTGGCAACCAGTAGGCTAATTTCTAATGAAAAGACCAGTTCATATGACAGATTTTAATGTAGGCTTTTATTCATATGTAAACATTGTATGTTTCCTGTCAGCTTGATTTCTGAGTGGACTTTGCTGTTCTGATGAGCATGATGAACATGGGCCGTGAGCGACTGAACGGAGCGCACACACGCATAGATAAGATAAGATAAGATAATACGCAGAGCGTCACACCACGTGAAAGTGAATCCTGAGCGGTCAGAATTTCAGTGCATCTCTAATTATTGGCGACATCAGAAATGGATATTATATAATAGCTGCTTTTTTGAATATTTTAGCAATTTAAAAATATTAAAAAAATATTTTTTACACGGCACCCCGGTTGGGAAACACTGCTTTAGGGTACTGGTGCCCCATTGAATTTACTGTGTGCTCTGCGTTAGGTTGTTGTGGCAGTCCTGTGATAACAAAGCATTAGAAAATGTATGTTAACTGCTCACCTGCTCCGTGCTGCAGCCCTGTCAACTGTAAAAGTTGTGTAAGGTGTTATCACCAAACCTACTGCTCAAACCACACCTGTCCAAAGTTCTTCTTAAGCAAAGATTAAACAAACCAAAAAAAGCAAACCAGTTTTATCTGAAGAGACAACTGTAGGGTGTTTCAAAGACAATGTGAAAAAACGAATAAAATTGACTGAACAACATTAAGATTATGTTATATTACAGTATGATTACAACAGGAAAAAGTTTGAGGTGGTGTGCTTTTGTGGGAACAGTTTCATTGTAAGATCTGTAAGAAGTGCTCAAAATGGATATTATATAATAGCTGCTTTTTTGAATATTTTAGCAATTTAAAAATATTAAAAAAATATTTTTTACACGGCACCCCGGTTGGGAAACACTGCTTTAGGGTACTGGTGCCCCATTGAATTTACTGTGTGCTCTGCGTTAGGTTGTTGTGGCAGTCCTGTGATAACAAAGCATTAGAAAATGTATGTTAACTGCTCACCTGCTCCGTGCTGCAGCCCTGTCAACTGTAAAAGTTGTGTAAGGTGTTATCACCAAACCTACTGCTCAAACCACACCTGTCCAAAGTTCTTCTTAAGCAAAGATTAAACAAACCAAAAAAAGCAAACCAGTTTTATCTGAAGAGACAACTGTAGGGTGTTTCAAAGACAATGTGAAAAAACGAATAAAATTGACTGAACAACATTAAGATTATGTTATATTACAGTATGATTACAACAGGAAAAAGTTTGAGGTGGTGTGCTTTTGTGGGAACAGTTTCATTGTAAGATCTGTAAGAAGTGCTCAAGTTCTAGTCGAGCTAGCTTTGGTTTTTGAACAAAAAAACAAATCACATACAGAACCTCAAAACTACTGGAACAAAAACAACAACAACAAAAAAAAACAAATAAGATCAAATAAACAGTTCACAGCTCTACCATTTTCGTACATCAGTGGTATAAAACATTTCACAGTTCTCCCATCTATGGCTTTACCGAAGTTGATAGTTGTTTCGCTGGAATATATTGTAAGTTATCTGCATAGATTCATGGACACCCTCAATATTAAAAAAGGCCATGGTGGCTCTTCTGATTCCTAGTGATCTTTTGCTTCCTCCACGGTTGTATTAAACTCTGCCATGGTGGTCATCACTGCTGCCAGCTCCAACGTGGAGGTCTTTTGTTTCCCTCTGGTAACAAACACCATACTGGTCTCTTGCCCCGCCTTGGTCCCCTGCTCTGTGCTTGTGTATTTAAGCCCTGGTTTCCTTGTGTTTCATTGTCCATTATTGTTTGTGTGGCATGCATTGTCATTCCTTGGATTCTGGTACTGTTTTTGTGTGTGTGTGTGTGTGTGTGTTTTTAGTTCTTCCGTCTAAATAGCTGCATTTAGATCTGTTTTTTCTTCCTGCTTCCTTGGCTTTGTGCTGGGCACAGATTTTTATAATATAAAGAAAAGGTCAGGATATTTCATTTACAACATTATATTAATAAAGGCATTAATAATCACACATACATGTCTTTGTATAGGCTTACATGTAGAATCTGTAAGATAATTAATGATAATGATAGTTAATGATAATGATAATTTGTTGTTGTTTTATTCAGTTCTGCCATGAGGAAGCTCTGTAAAAGATATTTACATATTTTCTACAAGATAAATATCTTGTAGAAAATATCTGAAAATAAACAAATTACCTAGTTTGAAAATTTACTACATACTATTGGTTTTTAATATTTTGCTTTGTCAATTGTCAGTGTTTTTCAACTGTCAGGGCCTTGTTTCCCGAAAACAATGAATCTCAGCTCATCAAATCTTACATCTATCCCTACATTTAAAATCATTTTAAAAATACATTTATGATGCAGAATCAATGTACAGTGCCTTGCAAAAGTATTCATATCCCTTCATTTTTTCAAGTTTTGTTATGTTGCTGCCTTATGTTAAATTGCTTTAAATTACCTTTTTTCCACATCAATCTACACTCCATACACAATAATAGCAAAGCAAAAACAGAACTGTCACAACTTTGTAAATGTATTAAATAAAAAAAAACTGAAATAAGTACATTGCATAAGTATTCAGGAACTCAATACTTAGCTGAAGCACCTTTACATCAAGTATTTTTGGGTATGAAGCGACAAGCTTTGCACATCATCATTTGGCAATTATCTGCCATTCTTCTCCTCACCTGTTCACCTCTCAAGCTCTTTCAGGTTGGATGGGGGCAGATGCACATTTTCAGGTTTCTCCAGAAATATTTAATTGGGATCAATCCCAGGCTCTGGCTGGGCCACTCAAGGACATTCACAGAGAATGAATTCAAGGAGCATTCACAGAGAAAGGTAAACCTTCTGCCCAATCTGAGGTTCTGAATGCTGTGGACTAGGTTTTCATTAAGGCTATCTCAATATTTTGGTGCATTGAGCTTTTCTTCTACTCTGATGTGTCCCTCAGTCTCTGCCGCTGAAAAACAGCCCCACAGCATGAGGCTGCTTCCAGCACACTTTACTTTTGGGATGGTACTCTGCAGATGATGAGCAGAGCTGGTTTCCTTCAAACGTGATGCTTAGAATTGAGCTTCATCAGACCAGATAATCTTGTTTCTCAGAGTCTGAGGGTCCTTTAGGTGCTTTTTTGCAAATGCCAAGTGTATTTTCATGTGTCTTCACTGAGGAGAGGATTGACTCTGGCCACACTCCCGTAAAGCCCAGATTGGTGGAGTGTTGCAGTGATGTTTGTCCTTCTGTCGGTTTCTTGTAACGAATCAGTCTACTGAAGGCGAGAGTAGTGAAGAACCCATGTGCAGTTTATTTACAGACGTGATCCAAACATCCAAACATAAACCGAGACACAGACTTGACTTGACTTGACATGAACAGACTTGACTTGACGAGGCATGAACAGACTTGACAGGAACAGACTTGACGTGGCATGAACAGACTAGACTCACCGACAGCGGGTTACAACCCAATGGGAAACAAGACACACGACTAAGACAACCAATCAGAACATGACACAAAGAACAGAGGAACCAATGGCATGAAGACAAGAGGGGAAGGGAAGCATGACACTAACAGCATGAAATAATTCCAAAATAAAAGACATGAAAACATGAACATGAAACAAAACCCAAACACAAAACCCCACATTACATTTCTCCTATCTCCACATATGATCATGGAGCTCAACTAGAGTGACCATCAGCTTCTTGGTCACCACACTATCTAAAGCCCTTCTCCATCAGTTGCTCAGTTTGCCCAGGAGGCCAGATCTTGGAAGAGTCCTGGTTGTGCCAAACTTCTTCCATTAAGGGTAACAGAGACTACATGCTTCTGTGAATCTTCAATGCACCAGAATTTTTTCTGAACTCTTCCCCAGATGTGTGGCTTGATGCAATACTGTTTTTGAGCTCTACAGGCAGTTCTTTTGACCTCAGGGCTTGGTTTTTGCTCTGATATGCATTATTAGACATTTACATTACATTTACATTTAGTCATTTAGCAGATACTTTTATCCAAAGCGACTTACAAATGAGGACAATGGAAGCAATCAAAATCAACAAAAGAGCAATGATACGCAAGTGCTATAACAAGTCTCAGTTAGCTTAACGTAGTACACGTAGCAAGTTTTTTTTTAATTATAATAAAAAAAATGGAGAAAGCTAGTGTTAGAGGCCTTTTTTGCTTTTGTTAATTCAGTCATTCTTGAGAAATGGGACAAAACAGGGTGCAAAATTAAAAAAATAAAACCTTGTACTCAGACAAATGAAACTAAATTTATGTGTCTAATATGTACTAAACTACTGAGCTATGCTTTGATACAACCTCCCAGCTTTTCTCTTTTTTTATCAAAATGTGCTTTTTTACCTTGGACTGTGTAATATAATTGCAGCTTTATATTTAACAGCAATCAAGACGTCTTTAACATTTCAAAACACATTCTCATGTAAGCAGACAGATTACACTTTCACATGTGACCAACAATTCCACAACAAATATAAAATACCATAATGAAATATTATCAAAATATTCAGCTGACGGAGGTGACAGAAATGACGAAAGTTGATGAAAACCTGAATTTGTAGTCATTTTAACTATCAAATACATTGAATCAGTCAATTACTGTATTAAAAGAAACACAACAAACAGTCAGTATGTTATTGTTTATAAAGCTTTTATTCAAGAGTCACATTTAAGTATTTTGATATATCATTGGAACACAAACTCTTATGGTGGTGACATCTGATGGTGTTGACAAATTTGGCATTTCTTTCACAAAACAAATGTAGAGTTCATGTAGTAGCCATTTCTGTTGATGCTAGATGCTAATGGAACCTTCTTCAGGAGAATAAAATTATCTAAATATTTCAAATAATTTCCTCAGAAATTGGAAGATGGTGTTGACATATCATGGCTGTGACACAGGAAATATTAACATTAGGATTTAAAATGTTCTGAAACTATAAAACTGACCAGAGCCTGTCTGACACTGATGTACTCTGCAGAGGTGAACTGTGGCAAGGGGGTCCTTTAGAGTGACAGCTGCCCCTGATATTCCCTGATTTTATTACATTTTAATAAATGTCTGACGGTGTTGACAAAAAGTGGGGACGCAACCTTAAAATCGTATTAAACATGCATGTGTCATTAAAAAAACAACCTTGCTTTGATAGGAGATATTATTAAGTGTTACTTTTGATAAAACAAGCTTTTTTCATTAAAAAAACATTTTTATCCGTTTTATTGCATATGAATGATTGAACCCTTCTCTGTGAACAC
>NW_015662974.1:55456-67941 GCF_001515625.1 Sinocyclocheilus rhinocerous
ACATTTATTTTTCCTCTGCACAACATGCTAATGAGAGGGTGTCAACCATGGACTTGGTCGGGTCATGTCATAGCTTAGGGTGACCATACGTGCCATTTTCCCAGGACGCGTCCTGGCCAGGATTTCTATATTGCCTAAAATATCTAGGTTTTGGCTTTGTTTGCATGTGCAGACCGATCGGTGTATGACATCAAAGTACCATACAGACGGTTATGCTTTCGAAACGCTCTCGAGTTACTTTGATGTCAAACACTGATCGGTCTGAGCCGCACTGCTTTTAAGTCGAACACACCTAATATGTACGCGTAATTGCATCGCTTTGACCGTAGATCCCTCCTTCTCACACGCCATGATTGGGCCATTATGTACAATGCTTGCATGTTATTGGTCAAACTACTTTTCGATCATTACCTTCAGCAAGCATGAAAACAGGAAACCAAAGCCAAAACAAATCCTGGCCAGGACGCATCCTGGGAAAATGGCACGTATGGTCACCCTAGTTTTAGCAGACATAGGCAAAGTGCGCAGGTTGTTAGGATTGCACTGCCTATAGTGTGTGATGCGTGGTTTGCGAGTGGTAGTAATAGTAGGGATATGGAAACACATAGTAACGGAGTTGGTCATAAAAACTGAAACCGAAGTGAAGCAAGGTGTAGAAAAGAGGATGAATCAAAAGTGATACTTACAGTATGTCCCTTGCCGGTGTCCCTGCTCGGTGGAGCCGCACGGTAGAGTCAATACGGTAGAGTGTCTTTACACTCTTCGGTCTTCACGAGGAGGTGTTCACACGAGGGCTGCCGCGGTATACTAACCTTTTTTATACCCGTTTGACAAAACGGAAATTGAATTTAGCTGAACACACTTTACTGTTAATTACAACAAAGGGCTGAGCAAGTGCACGACACTAACAAGGTATGCAATACAGTACGAGACCAAATGCAACTTCAGCACGTCTCAACACAGTAAACAAAAAGCGTTTCCTAGCAACGACAACTGCGCTAAACACTAATGAGACAAGAAATAAATACACTTACGGTCTGCTTTTAACTTCCGCTGATTGACTGCTTCTCTCAAAGAGTACTTCTTTACACTGTCGTTTGCTAGCGCTTGAACACACTTTACTGTTTATCACAACAAAGGGCTGAGCAAGCGCATGACACTGACAAGGTATGCGATAGAGTACGAGACCAAAGGCAACTTCAGCACGTCTCAACACAGTAAACAAAACAAGCTTTTATTAAAATGTGTGTGCCTTTCCAAATCATACCGATTCAATTGAATTTGCCACAGCTTAACTTTACTTGAAGTGTGACATATACAAGCAATATGAACGCTCCTGAGCTAAATTTCAACTGTCCCAGAGAAAAGTAAGAATACTTATGAAATGGAATCATTTAAGTTTTTTATTTTTAATAAATTTGCAAAGATGTTAAAAACCTGTTTTTTGCTTTGCCATTATCATGTATGGAATGTAGATTGATGTGGGATTAAAAAAAAAGTAATTTAAAGCAGTTTAACATAAGGCAGCAACATAACAAAACGAAAAAAAAAATACTTTCGCAAGGCACTGTACATATTGAAACCAGAATTGACAACAGTCAGATTTGTGGAGCTGAGCTAAATAACTTTTTCAGACTCGGTCTGGAGTTCCATCCTCTCTCCTTCGCAAACCTGAACACACTCCCAAACAGATCAGGGAATGAAGCCATCAGGTTGATCCTCTCTGCCTCCACTGGACTATGTAGAGAAAAAAAACACCAAAAATATGGTCTGACACACAATAATACTGAATTATTCTGGTATAAATACTATGGTATAACATGTCCCTCACTAATGCTCGTGTAGGTTGCGTATAAAACGGAGCAGACCCAGCGTATTCTCAGGATAGGCTTTCTTCTTACCATCCAGTTTCTGGACAATCTCAGACAACAACTGACAAAAAAAAAAAACACTATATATATAAATAAAATTACTTTTCAAACCAAGATTATAGCAGGACAGGAACTACATTAAAATTATTTTAAATGATCTGATTTGTTTACATATTTACATAAGTACAGTTGGATATTTCTGCATTGAAGTCATACTCACTTTAGTTTTCCATTCAGAAAAGCTTTTCCCCTCTGTGTATTTTTCAACAGCTTGAAGGAGCTCCTCATCAACATTACGACAGTTCTCAACCTCTTTCTGGTTCCCCAGTTTTTTCAAGTACTCCACTCTCCTGACAGGATTTCAAAACCAGTATTTAATCAGCTGATAAAAGCGATGATCTAGATACAATGTGATTTCCCCTTCATTTAACATAAAATCTAAATTTGCAAGTACCATAAGCAGTGCTGAAACTCTCTGGCTTGTTTAGATATTATGAATGTCATTGCCAAATCAGTGGAGTGTTTTACCATTCATCAGTCCAGAAGAAGGGGTGTGCGAGGGTTTGCTCCACAGTTGGTCTGTTGTTTGGATTTTCATGAATCATCCACTCGACGAGATCCTTCCCTACTTCATCATCCAGATGCTCCAGTGAGTATCTTCCTCGTAAAATGTTGTACTCACAAGCAGCACCTTTACCAAATGGATGTTGTCCTCTAGAGAGAATGTAGTAGACTAACATCCCAGCAACCTTCAAACAGATTGTAGTGTTACCATTAGTTCTGAATGTTCACTGAGGAAACTTTTAGCTAACTGATAAATATTGAAAACCCACCTGAATGTCGGAGCTCCTCTTGTACCCAGTGTTGACCTCCTCATCTATGGTCTCCTTTGCCTTCCAGCTTCTAGTTCCAGCAATGCTTGTTCGTAAAGTGGTTTCACTCTGTTTTAGTCGGCGACTTATGCCAAAATCAGCCAATCTGGCTTTTCCATGTATGTCTGTAACAAATGGAAAGTCAATTCAAGTTATTTCAATGGTGAAAAAATGGGTTATGATATTTTAATTAGACATATGTTGCAACTCCTACCAATCAGGACATTCTGGGGTTTGATGTCTCGATGGAGCACTTTGGTTTTCTGGTCGTGTAAAACCTGTAAGCTGCAGAGAACTTCCTTCACCAGCTTCTTCAGAACCAAAGATCTCTCAGCACTTTCATCTGGTAAATGATCTTGAATATATTCCTCCAGTGTGTACTCACAAAGATGAAGAACAAGGTACCCAAAATGCGTATCCTCAGCAAAGTCCACATATCGCACGATGGAGGGACTATCGAGTTCTGGAAGTCGTAGAAATTCCTCCTCATTTCTGAGAACTTGGTAATTAAACCTGTTCATTCGTTTCACAGCCACCTCAGTGCCGTCATCCCTCAAACCAAGGAAAACTTGAGTTCCATCACTTCCTTTAGCGATCTGAAATTCATCACTGAGTACAAGAGTAAGGTTTCCCAGTCTGTATGTCCTGCTAGGATCAATGTTAGCTAGCTTCTCGAGCTTAGACCTCCAACGACAGCTAGTCTGAAGCCACCTTCTTGAGATATTTGGGCTCTCAGCAGGTTGTGTGAACGGCTGCACACTTGAATTTGATTCCTCAATGGATGTCACTACAGCATCTGGATACGATCCCCCTTTATCTTGCGGTTCATTTTCTTGTGATCCCACCTCTTGCTGGATTTTCTTCTTCTTCTTCTTTTTCCTGCTGTTTGAAGGAGCTGCAGTCTTCTCATATAAAGTGTCCACTGCTCCTGAAGGATGTTTGAGTGATATGTTCAGTTTTTGTAGCTTTTTGTTCATAGCTTCATTCTCTATCTCTGCGGTATTAAGTATCACCTCTGGGACAGGAGACAATCCACACAATGCAACAAGTTCGGGAGCGATGTCATTTATGTAGGCGAAAAAACTATATGTCCACATTCCAATCAGACTTGAATAATCAGGACGTGTGAGAGGCAACAGACTTTTGCATAACTTCTCATAGACAGAATGATTCAGTCTCAGTTTCTGCTCAGACGTCTTCTGCATCATGACATTGAGTATCTTTAGTATCAGATGATTGATTTTTTCTCCTTGTGAATTTCCAAAGTGCTGAAGACTGTTTGTAAGTATTGGCACAAGATCACTGAATATCTGAGGAGAGATTCTTTTGCTGATGCATAAAGCAGCATATAAGCAGTTTAGTGCAAGTGGCCAGTGTTCCTGGGGGATTTTTGGGAAGCGTTTGATGACTCCCTCAATGTATATATCTGCCTTCCTTTTATCTTTTAACCACTTGATGGCGCTCTGACGATACTGCTCTTCACTTGGACCAATGACACCAAAATACACCTCAAACACAACTGTATGAATGAAAGGATCCTCTTCAAAGAAATGTTCCTTAAAGATTTTGAAAACTTCTGCCTGCTCTCTATTATGTATTGCACAAGATAAAGAGAAAAATAGCTCGACATTTTGAAAATGTTCACTCTGTAAGGATAGTTGACTGATCATGTCCTCCATTTTTATATCTATCTCTGGATCAGTCCCACAGTTACTAGAAGCTGAGGCTCCAGCCTCTATAAGTGCTTTCACAATGTCTTCACGGTCAATAAAGGCAGCATACTGCAGTGGAGTTAAGACATGTAATCCATGTCCATTTGGGTCAGCTTTTGCTTTAAGTATTTCTGTCACAATAATCAGTGGAACTCCAGTTAAAGCAGCATAATGTAGAGGACTTAGTCCATTTGTTGAGGATTTGTTTGGATCAGCTGACTCTTTAAGTAGATAAGAGCAGATTTCTTCATTTCTGCATAAAACTGCTGCAGTTAATGGTGTAACATCATCATTCCAAAGCTCAGAAGGGTACAGTCCATTAATATCTCTGCCTCTTATTAATTTGCGAAGTCTCTTTAATTTGTTCTCTATGATGCATTGTATTAGGGGGTCTGTTTTTCTAGGTACTGCTGGAACAGGAACTGCAACTGGTACTTGGATCTGGGATGCCATAGATCTTCAAATACTCGTTAAAATCTGTTGAGATATGTTAAATACTTTAAATTACTTTTCTACTTTCTTTACACTGGTAATGTAAATTCTGTGCTTTATCTAGGTGATCAATTGAGCTTTTAGAGACTGACAATCTGGGTAATTGGCTTTTCTTTTCTATTTTCGTCATAGTTATTTGTGTTTAAATGAGAATATATCATCATGTCATGTGCATTAGTTTCAGTGAATACAACACTGAATACAAAGTCATACAATATGAAAGACAAGTTTTTGCATGCTTTTTGTTTTCATGGAAATGAAACTTAGGGATGGGCAGACCGATCTTGAAGAACAGATACTTTCGGTATCACAAAGTTAGCAGAGAAAGAGAAGAAAAAAAAGCTTTTTAAAAAGTAAGGTATTTTTCATGTTTATCCAAAGATGTCTGCTGCAAGCCACATGCCGTCGCTAACAGCATACTTATAAAGATAGAAAGAGTAACATTATCTAGAGTTGTTTTACATTGAACAATGACAAATGTAAATGTAACATTTAATATAATGGGTTTGTGTGACCTTTGTTATAAGTTTATTTAAATGAAAAGTTGTTAAAATACCAAGTGATCTGTGATTGCAGTTGATAAACAACAAAACAGAATCTGATAATTATTATTAAGTGTTAGAAAATGACAGCTTTCAAATATCTTAAAATGATAATGATAAATGCTTATAATTACCTATTTTATTCCTAGATGTCGCAAAAAAAAAAAAAAATCTATTCAGTAGAGTTAGTCCTATTGGTACTGGTATCTCATTGATATCCACCTTCATAGTAGTCTACTTGGTATCCTTATGGTATTCTTATTTTAAGGTAGGTGTCATACCTTCCTTGTTCTTACACACTGTGCACGTCATCCACCCCACATCCTGATTTAGTTTGTGTAAATAACCACTGAAACGTGTTTGGCAGCTTTCTATAGAATACATGTGATGCAGGTGCAAGGCAGACAGGTTAACATGGTGGATCAAAGTGGTAGTAATGAAAAAATTAAGAAGAGAAGCACAGAGAACAAGCAGCTAACAACAAAATCAGAACACTGAACACACATGTACATACAACAACTGACAACAAGCACAGCAGACACTGTGGCTTAAATACTAGGGTGAACAAGACACAGGTGTGAACAAAGAGGGACTGACGAGGGAAACTAAAAGAACTACAAAAGGCCTACAAAACTAGAACAGGAAACCAACCAACCAAAACTTAAACATAAAAGTCCAAAACCAGACACAGAGCAGGGAACGTGTGACAGTACAGTCAATGCTAGTATAATATTAATTAAATAATATCCTAAAATAAGGTGTTAATGTAAGATGATAAAGCAGATGGCTAAAAAAGCTAATCAAACCTAATTATGAATTAATAAATTAAATGATGTTCATTATTTAGGGTTGTGTTTTTCTTCTTCTCTCTGTATCCCAGCTTGCAAAACACACTTATCAAATAAGTCACTTCAAATAAAAATATTTTTACATTCATTGCACAGAAAAAAAAAAAAGAAAAAAAATATTTGTCCAAAATCAGTTTACCACTTTGTTGAACTTGTAATGAGTAAGATCAAGTCACTTTCGGTATTAATAGACATATGATGGTTTAAAGGTTTGTGCTTTAGAAAGTTTCCCTGTATTGAAGCACAGATTATCTTTTTCTTTCACAAAAGGCTTGGATAGTCCCAAAGCATAAGCCACGCGTGGTCTAAGATTGGTTGAGCGGATATATTGCATTCTGCAGAAAAGGGAGACTGGCGTTTGTCGTGGTTTGGAAAAAAGGGGAGAAAACATGACAGAATAACTCGGCGGATATCACATTTTGCGTAAAATTAAAAATGGACTTTTCAATACCGACCAGATACAATACTGATTTTGGCGGAAACTCAATTTAAAAAAAAAAGGCATTTATCGCGTTTTGGAACCAAACTCTTCAAATATTCTTTGCTCGCTTTCTTTAATGTGCCTTTCATGACAGAATTTTCATTTTTGGGTGAACTATCCCTTTAAAGATTGTCACATATTTTACAAACACCAACTGATCACACTTGTGACTAGTTGTTCACTTAGCTATGAATGCTTTTAAAACAGTATTTTTTATCACAAAAACACAAAACAATTTCCTTCTTTATATTAATTTTATATTAATTTTAACATGGCTGATACAAAGTAAATTTACTCCCTAGTAAATCTGTTCAGAAGGTTCTCAAAAGGTGTGATGATGGTGATGTTAGATCGAGTCTCCACATCAGGAATATTGCATCCAATCTCTTTTCCACAACCTGTCGGAAAATATCTGTTTTGTCTGGTACCCAAAAATCAGTGTTTTTTACATTTTGTCTAGTACCAAAACCTGTATTAGCCTACCCTGTTTTCTATCAGCCCAAGAGGCCGACGGAGGAAGCCACAGAAGAGCAGAAAGCAGGAGACGAAGTGATGGTGAAATGAACAAAGCTTATTTAATAATCTTACTTGTGTCTGTTTTAATGCTCATTCAAACGTCATCTGAACAGCACGAATCCAACAATTGTTATCATACCACAATGGCAATTTACTGCTTCACAACATTAAAACCCTTGAAAAGACATTCTCTTCTCTTGCAAAGACAACCGTTAACAACATGATAATGTAATAATGGCCAAATGATAATATAAAATGAATGTTCAATGAATCAATCAATTGAACGAGTATAAATGGTTTAAATGATTATTATAAATGATTAAATGGAATAATTAAATGATAAATGAACATAATCGAATGAATGAATAAAAGAAAAGAAAAAATAAAACAACACAAATGTATGGATGCTCTCTTGAACACTAAAAAAATGACTGCTGCAATTAGTTATCATGACTTAAAATTCAGCATTAAAATTAGTAATAATGCCTTGTTTCAACAAAAAAATGAAGCGTTCATGCATGACTTAAAATTATGTTTAGTTAATTTAGTTAGATATTTATATAACTAACCTCAGCAGATTTTTTTTTCAATGAAGCAACACGCACATGTTGCTTAAAAGTTACAGAGAATATGTCCTAAAAGATTGGAAAACAAAGTTTAAACCTAAACAAACATTTATGCAACTAATTAGAATCCCTGAAACCCCATATTTCACTTTCTGTTTCGTTGCAGAACTAAATCAATAGTTCTTTCAGTAAATGAAAATCTAAAAATGGTATAAAAGCTTGTCGTTATTGGTGACTGCAAAATTACATTTTTATGTTAGATTTACATTTATGACGCCTACTTCATGTCGTCAATGACACTTTCTCTGGAGTTCCATCCTCTCTCTTTGGCAAACAAGTACACACTCCAAAAGAGATCAGGGAATAAAGCCATCAGGTTGATATTTACAGCACCTTCTTTACTGTGGAGAGAACGACACACAAATAGAATTTTTATGCAAGAAAGTCTTAGTTAAAATCTCATCTTCCCTTACATTTCTATGACACTTCTCTCCCATTGGCTGTTGATCATAACTGATCAATTGTTACTTTATTTATACTCCGCATTGCATTGTAAACACATTACTATCTTGGATTAGCATTATCTTTCCATTATTCAACAGTGTCACAGCGGAGCAGGAAATGGAAATAGTTAAGGATCTAATCACAGGACTTTATTAATTAAACAAGAAGGTAATCCAACAAGGAGTAATCAAGGGAAGAAACACAATAGACAGCTTTGTAATCCAAAGACATGCTAAGACAATGACCGACAACAACAGACTTAAACAGAGGGCTATAAATGGACAGGACAACGTGATCTCATGATAATTCGTATGTATTTTACGTAAAATGTGGTTCTATAAAACGTACATTTACTTACGTTTTTACAGGCACTAAAACGTACAGTACTGACGTATTTTCAGCCTCTGAACGTACAAATACTTATGTATTATGTAACACTGTTTTTACACCAAATTATATGTAATATCTAATTATTATATTAATATTTAACTTGCAATGGAAAGGTTTCCGTGACCTCTCGCGAGATCTCGGCAAAAAGTCTCACGATTTATTTCCAGAACATGATGCATGATGTTCGTTGGTGTTCGTGCGCTTGCCTCAAAAGAGGACTTACAAAGATACATAACAGCTACAAGTGTATGCAGGGGCGTAGATTACGTGGGGGACGCTTTTAATATCACGTAAATTCGTCCCCCGCACTTCTTCGGGCAAGTGTGTTGGCATAGAGGTTTTCAAGAGCCGGTGTGAATAAATATAGATTTAAATTCAAAGAGACAGGATAGTCTGTGCATGATCTGATGTTTTATTCGGACACAGAATAAGCCGAGATGAACATCGCGGAGCGCTAAACACTCATGCAGTGTATGTTTCATTCCACAACACATAATTGCGAATAACATGCCTTACTTTAACACAGAATCGACCACAGAGTCCAGCGTTTATATTTTTTCTACGAATCTTTGAGTTAACATGTACTAAACATGAGTGGAATTTGCACCGCAGCGCCCCCACACCTTGATGCTCATGACAAGAATAGCATGTATAGTTATCTTTATTGAAGTGAATTAGGTTTAAATCGCCGTCATGCATGAATGAATGATATTTTTGCAATTTTACACATAATAATCCACGATGATCACATTACACAAAACTGAAATTGCACGTCAAAATAACACATTGTCAATATTTTTTGAGACCCCCCAAAATTTCACAAATCACGTTTTCAGGGGAGCCCATGTCTTATTAAGGGGAGCCGAGCTCCCCCTAGCTCCCCCGTAGTTCGTACCCTGCCTGTAACTCACCAATGCTCATGTAGGTTGCGCATAAAACGCAGCAGGCCCAGTGTGTTCTCAGGGTAGGTTCTATGCCTTTTTTCTTCCATTTTCTGGACAAGCTCAGGTTGGAACTGAGAATGAAATATAATGATTTTCCACAAAACTAAAATTAAATATGTAAGCTGCAATGTATTAAATTAAAATTAAACTACAATAGCAAGGTCAATTATATGGTTAATTATATGGCTTTTTCACATTAGTTTGCTCATATCTGTCTGATGATGAAACACCGGCCACAGAATTATTTGTAGGAAAATTATCTTAATTTGTATGTATTCATAAATTCTGCAGACTTACTTTAGTTTTCCATTCAGAAAAGCTCTTCCCCTCTGTGTATTTTGCAATGGCATTAAGCAGCTCCTTATCGGCAGTATTGCAGTGTTCAGCCTCTTTCTCTTTTCCCAATATTTTTAGATACCGCACTCTCCTGAGACAATTTCAGAAATGTTACACAATCATTTGACAGCTATATCATCTACATTATTGTGTCACATATAGTGTCTTTGTGATAACACCCATATTAAAAGTGATGCAAAAAAAAGGGCTACAAATAAATTGTGATTAAAAGCATTGATTCTTTTTAGGCTTAAAATTAATATGTTGAGGAGTAAATGAAGTGTTGTACTGTATTTCACCTGTCAGTGTCAAGACTACATTATACCTGTCATCAGTCCAGAAGAAGGGGTGTGCGAGGGTTTGCTCCACAGTTGGTCTGTTGTTTGGATGTTCATTGATCATCCACTCGACAAGATCCTTCGCTACTTCATCATCCAGATGCTCCAGTGAGTATTTTCCTTGCAGAATGTTGACTTCACAAAATGGTTGTTCACCAAATGGATGTTGTCCTCCAGAGAGAATGTAGTACACTAACATCCCAGCAACCTTAAAACACGTTACAGTGTTACTAGTTTAGCTTTTTCATCTAGTAAAATTAAAATGTATTATATTTATGTCAAATTTAAGTAAATATCTCATAATATATATATTTTGTAATATTTTTAACTAATTTATAATTATAATATTGTTAACTCAAAAGGAGAGGAGAGACCACCTGAATGTCGGAGCTCCTCTTGTACCCAGTTTTGAACTTCTCTTGTATGTTTTCCTTTGCCTTCCAGCATCTAGTTCCAGCAATGCTTGTTCGTAAAGTGGTTTCACCCTGTTTTAGTCGGCGACTTATGCCAAAATCAGCCAATCTAGCTTTTCTTTTTATGTCTGGGAAACAGTCAAATACCATTTCCTGTTAGAAACTTAGTTTTCATAAATTAAATAAACATAGCTTTGTAAGTTTAAGAAACGTACTCGGTTACTAACGTAACCTCGGTTCCCTGAGATACGGGAACGAGTACTGTGTCTTGCTTAAGACGGTTTGGGGAAAAAGCCTTTTTTCAATCACGTAGTGAAACTGCACGGCCATTGGTTCGTGCAGTGTATTAAAAATGAACCAATGGCTCGGCAGCGGAGCCGCACGAGTGGAGCTGCATGAGCCTATGGCGACGAAGCCCGCCAAAGTCCGCCAAAATGGGCGGGGCATCTGGCTATATAAGCGGGCGTTCGCCACAGGATTCTCAGGTTACTTCGACTGAAGCGACGACTTAGTCGTGCAGCTACATAGCACGGCAAGCAACGCAGTACTCACTCCCATATCTCAGGGAACCGAGGTTACGTTAGTAACCGAGTACGTTCCCTTTTGATACTACACTCGTACTGCGTCTTGCTTAAGATGCTTTGGGAACACAGTACAATCACGCCGTGCTAATGTAGTGGAATGACTAAAAGTATCAAACTTCCATAAGCAACCAATGCCCATAGAGAAGTTAACAACAACCCAAGGCTAAGACGGGCTGAGCTTCTTGAGGTCACACCCGGCCTGGTTAATCGTTCCAGAGTACTCCTGTAACTTCGACACCCAGGGGTCGAGAGCTAACATGTGAACTAATGCCAGAGAGCTTGAGCGTGATACGGCCAAGGCCTCTCTGCCAGATCTGTTTACGCAGCGCGTGTCTCTTCAAGTGGAAAGGACCCTGGTCTGCAAGGCCTGGACTTCCAGGTTATAAAACCTTGCGAATGTGGACGGCAAGGCCCAGCCGGCCGCCTCACAAATATCCACAATGGACACACCACTGGACCATGCCCAAGACGAGGTGATGCCTCTAGTCGAGTGGGCCCGTATTCCAATGGGGCATTGAAGGCCCAAAGAAGAGAACACTAGCGAGATGGAGTCTACTATCCATCTAGAGAGTCTTTGCTTCGTGACCGGAAGCCCTTTGGTGCGGTTACCGAAGCTAACAAAGAGTTGTTCCGACCGCCTATAGGGGGCGGAACGCTCAATGTAGATTCTCAGAGCTCTGACGGGGCAGAGCAGAGATAGCTCTCTGTCCTCTTCAGAAGGAGGAAGCGCGGAGAGCATAATGACCTGTGCTCTGAATGGAGTTGAGAGCACTTTAGGTACGTAACCGTGCCTTGGTTTCAGGACGACTTTAGAGTCGTTAGGCCCAAATTCCAGGCAAGCAGGGCTAATGGAGAGCACCTGCAGGTCTCCTATTCGCTTTACTGATGCCAGTGCCGAATGTTGGCAGAGTGTAGCGGCTCGAAAGCAGGGCCCGTCAGGGCCCTCAGCACAGTGGGCAGATCCCATGAAGGGACGGTAGGAGGACGAGGCGGATTCAGCCTCCTGGCACCCCTTAAGAAGCGGATAACAGCGCTGTTTCTGCCCACCGATTGGCCCGCAATAGGGGCATGATAGG